>NC_052158.1:17254294-17302208 GCF_902713615.1 Scyliorhinus canicula | reverse complement strand
GTGGAAAAAGACGAAGCGAGGGAGAGGAAGAGACGGAGAGGGAAAGAGACGGAGGGGGAATGAGACGGAGGGGGAATGAGACGGAGAGGGAATGAGACGGAGAGGGAATGAGACGGAGAGGGAATGAGACGGAGAGGGAATGAGACGGAGAGGGAATGAGACGGAGAGGGAATGAGACGGAGAGGGAATGAGACGGAGAGGGAATGAGACGGAGAGGGAATGAGACGGAGAGGGAATGAGACGGAGAGGGAATGAGACGGAGAGGGAATGAGACGGAGAGGGAATGAGACGGAGAGGGAATGAGACGGAGAGGGAATGAGACGGAGAGGGAATGAGACGGAGAGGGAATGAGACGGAGAGGGAATGAGACGGAGAGGGAATGAGACGGAGAGGGAATGAGACGGAGAGGGAATGAGACGGAGAGGGAATGAGACGGAGAGGGAATGAGACGGAGAGGGAATGAGACGGAGAGGGAATGAGACGGAGAGGGAATGAGACGGAGAGGGAATGAGACGGAGAGGGAATGAGACGGAGAGGGAATGAGACGGAGAGGGAATGAGACGGAGAGGGAATGAGACAGAGAGGGAATGAGACGGAGAGGGAATGAGACGGAGAGGGAATGAGACGGAGAGGGAATGAGACGGAGAGGGAATGAGACGGAGAGGGAATGAGACGGAGAGGGAATGAGACGGAGAGGGAATGAGACGGAGAGGGAATGAGACGGAGAGGGAATGAGACGGAGAGGGAATGAGACGGAGAGGGAATGAGACGGAGAGGGAATGAGACGGAGAGGGAATGAGACGGAGAGGGAATGAGACGGAGAGGGAATGAGACGGAGAGGGAATGAGACGGAGAGGGAATGAGACGGAGAGGGAATGAGACGGAGAGGGAATGAGACGGAGAGGGAATGAGACGGAGAGGGAATGAGACGGAGAGGGAATGAGACGGAGAGGGAATGAGACGGAGAGGGAATGAGACGGAGAGGGAATGAGACGGAGAGGGAATGAGACGGAGAGGGAATGAGACGGAGAGGGAATGAGACGGAGAGGGAATGAGACGGAGAGGGAATGAGACGGAGAGGGAATGAGACGGAGAGGGAATGAGACAGAGAGGGAATGAGACAGAGAGGGAATGAGACGGGAGAGGGAAAGTGAGAAAAAGACGGAGAGGCAGAGAAAGAGACAAAAAGAGAAAGGGGACAGAAACGGAGAGATCAAGAGAAAGAGAGCAAGAGACCGGGAGGGAGAGACAAAGAGCAAGAGACACAGAGAGAGAGACAGCAAAAAGGAGGGAGATGGAAAGGGAGAAAGAGACAGTGAGAATGGGAGGAGATGAGACAAAGTAGAGCTGAAGAGACAAAGGGAGAAAATGATGAAGTGGAGAAACATGGAAAGATTAAGGAATTGTGAGGGGGCGGAACTCAGTTGGGGGATGGTAGAGAAAACACTTGGATAGAGATGAAGAGAAGTATCAGTTGCAGAAATGTTTTTAATGCACAGATCCCATCACAATTCCACAACAGTGATTCATGCCCATTTGCCCCAACACCTTCGCAAAAAAAGGTTGGGGGGGAGGGGGGGAAGAGAAGCTGGAGGGGGGCGGGGGCGGAGTGGGCGGGGAGGAAAGTGGAGAGACTGCGACAGAGTAATCTTGACAAGCAAAATAAAAACCCTTCTTCCAACCTCAGCACAACCTGCAGGAGCGGAGATGGGTCATAGGCCCCTTTCTCAAACATTGTCCCAAAACCGTTCTCCTTCCATCCCTCTTCCCCTGCCTGAATCCGGGGGTTGGGGGGGTGGGGACAGGCCCATTCCACTCAAGCACCAGTAACCCAGCAAGATAGGCCAGGCCCGAAGCAGCTGTTAAAAGCGGAAAGCCACGAGGCCTGAAAGAGGAAGCTTTCTCTCCGAGGAGATTCCCACGACGCGGCAGAAAATTTCCCACCTTCCAGGATTTCCCCCGGAATCTCCAGAGAGAAATATCTGAGGGGCGTTGGGAAATGCCAGGCAACGTGGCGGTGATATCACCATGCACCAGGTGGGGATGGTAAAACGCAGAGCTGAGCGACGGCGAAGGGGCTGGGTGGGCGTCATCGTGCCTGGTCGTTGAGCTTCGAGAGGTAACAGTGAAGTGGCTGGGAGGGGAAGAACAGGGTGCGGATGTGTGAAAAACAAAGTTGTTTTCTACATCCTGTGGAAGACATCCACTTTGAGACAGCGGCCACGCAGCCTCACAAAAATTTAAAAAATCAGGCACCTGGTCACTCAACTGGCAACCCAAAGTGGCACCGTGACGCCAGGTTGGCTGTTTTTACTTTCAAATGCACGATTCATCGATGAACCTGGTGCACAAACAAACCTCCCCAAGGTGATTGAGAATTCCAAGGAGGGCCTTGGCCATTTCCCCTGCTGGGTATTTCTCCAAGTGTTTAAACATGCACGGCTCCTCTGGGTGAAGGTCAAAGGTCAGAAAGCTTGGCCTTGGAAAGGGAAGGAGATGAATTCGCTTCCCGTAGACTGAGGGCGGCAATTTCCCAACGGGAGTCTGAGTGCCGATGCCAGGGTAAAAATCGGAGTGTTTTACTCCAGCGTCGGCGCCCGTTCCCAGACCCCTATTCCAGGGACTCCGTGGGGCTGTGGCAGGGGCGTGGCGCGATTTGTAGGGGCGGGACCTCGGCACAGCATCAGAGACCTGGCGCCGCGTACAAGATGTGCCGCCTTGGGTCCCGCGCATGCGCAGTTGGGCCAGCTCAATCCTGCGCATGCGTAGTTGGGCCAGCTCAATCCTACGCATGCGTAGTTGGGCCAGCTCAATCCTGCGCATGCGTAGTTGGGCCAGCTCAATCCTGCGCATGCGTAGTTGGGCCAGCTCAATCCTGCGCATGCGTAGTTGGGCCAGCTCAATCCTGCACATGCGCAGTTGGGCCAGCTCAATCCTGCGCATGCGTAGTTGGGCCAGCTCAATCCTACGCATGCGTAGTTGGGCCAGTTCAATCCTGCGCATGCGTAGTTGGGCCAGCTCAATCCTGCGCATGCGTAGTTGGGCCAGCTCAATCCTGCGCATGCGTAGTTGGGTCAGCTCAATCCTGCGCATGCGCAGTTGGGCCGTGCCACCCTGCGCATGCGCGGGGAACTTCTTACGCGCGCCGGCCCTGACCCAACATGGGGTCGGTGTTCAGGGGATGGCCCTGCTAGTCAGTAGTCCCTGGGGGGGGGGGGGGGGGGGGCCGATCGCGGGCCAGACCCCATCGGAGGCCCCCAACGATGAAGGAGCTCCCCCGTTCCCGCAGAGTTCCCGCCGGCAGCGACCAGGGGTGAACAGCGCCGGCGGGACTCTGTCGTGTCGGAGCAGGCTAGAGTATCGGCCTGCCGATTCCAGCGGCCCGCGGCTGCTCCGATTCTCCGGCCCGGCGCGGGGCTCGGAGAATCGCCCCCTTAAGCTTTCCCCATTTCTTTTCAGCTCCTTGCCACCTTCTGGCACTCCCCCGAGGCCCCCCCCCCGCAAACCCTGCCCCCCCCCCTCAACCCCACTAACCCAGGACGAAGCTTCAATCAACATTTGAGAGTTTCCGTCAGGTTATAACATTGAGATGACCATGCAGTTACAGTTCTACTCCTTCGTACCGGCATTCATAGCGACGACAGGAATAGAGCTTGCCACCCTCTCCCTATTCCATTGGAAGATTGCTGCCTGAGGTTTAAACAAAACCTAGCGACATGTAAACAGAAACGGAGAGGAATGAGGCAATTCTTGGTTCAGTGGGTACGGGCACCGTTGGCCACGCCAGCTGCTGTCGGCTGAGGCGGCGGGTGAGGGTGACCAGGCTGGCCAGAGGACTACTGGCCTGAGGAGAATGCGAAACAAATAATCGGCAGAGCACACGAGTGCGGCAGGAAGGGCGTGAGGGTAAGAGCGAAAAGAGAGCAGGATTGAGAGAGAGAACGCTAAAGGCAGAGAGAGAGGGGGTGGAAGAAGGAAGACACTTCAGGAAGAGGGAGTGAAAGTTGAAATCGTGCCTGATCAAGGAAGGTGACGGGACACAGAAAGAGGAGGGGTTGGGGGGGGGGGGGGGGGGGGGGGGGGTAAGAGAAGGATTGAATGAAAGAAAAGGGAATGGATAATGAGAACGGGAGGGGGAAAGGGGCAAAGGAAGAAAGACTAAGAGGTGGATGTTGAGAAAGTATATTATATATAATAATATATATATATAGGAGAGAGAGAGAGAGAGCCACAGCCCTTCCCACTTTGATGTTTACCTAATATTTCCATTGAACAGTGACCAAAAGTCTGTGGGCAATGCTGCCCGTTCCTCTGCCTGGGGGAGGTTTGGGATTGTGGAGTTCTGTCGGAGGCCAGAACCTAAATTACACTGCCCAGAATCACATTGATCGGTGCAGGTATCCAATGAACCATCAAGAGGCGTAAAGAGGTCATTTCAGGGGTTGCAGGGGAGATAAGGAAGGGGAAAAAAGTTAACAGCAGCGCAACAAATGGGGACGGCTGTACGCAGCGGATGAAGCAAACAAACCCTGAAACAAAAGCAGAGGCAATGTCCAACAGGACAAGATCACCAAGAGACAAGGCACCGGGAAAACAGCAATGACAAGATGGAAAAATAAATTGAAAAAGGAGAAATAAAAATTGGAAGATGACTGGCTGGTATCGATTAACGCTGTCCGGGATGAAAATCTATTTGCTGCAACCCAATCAGGCGTTTCCCCCCCCCCCCCCATTTGGTTGTCGTGTTGATAAGAGCAACAGAGCCAATCAGTGTAGAGGATACTGTTGCTAGGTTATCTGCCTACCTGCTGAGGTGGGAGTGGTGGGCGAGTTTGCTTGGCTGTTCTGAGAGGCTGCTGTCGCATTCACGGCGGTCTTAACAGCGTAAATGTTAGCCTCCTCCTGGAACTTACCAATGTTCTTCTTATACCGAATTCGCTTGTTTCCAAACCAGTTGGACACCTGGAGGGAGACAGAGAAGTTCAGGCAAGGTCTTCAGAAAATTCCCACCCTCACCCTGAGGTCCGCGCTCAGCAAGGCACAACCGCAAAACATGGAGCAGGCGAGCCAGGGCCGCCAATCCCGGGGAGGTGTCAAAGGACCATCCTGTAGCTGAATGGGCAACTTAATGCATGGCACACTCAGGGGAGCGCTAATCCAGTCCTTGCCATTATCGGAACGGACACTGGCAAGCTGCTTCTAAAGTGTGCAACATCTCTTTCCTCATGGAGCCCGGGAACAGGAGGAGGCCATTCAACCCCCATGAGCCCATCCTGTTCTGGTCAATTTAATCACAGCTGAGTTGTAACCCAGCCCCACATTGGATTTCTTGATTCCTTAGAACTTGACAGAACAAAAATCTATTAACTCGGGGCTGCCATCTCTGGTTGGTCATATTGGTACAGGAATCATATAATTTACAGTGCAAAAGGAGGCCATTCAGCCCACCATGTCTGCACCGGCCCTTGGAAGGAGCACCCTGCTTCAGCCCGCGTCTCCACCCTGTCCTCGGAACCCAGTAACCCCACCTAACCTTTGGACACTTAAGGGCACTTTAGCGTGGCCAATCCACCGAACCTGTACATCTTTGGACTGTGGGAGGAAACCGGAGCACCCGGAGGAAACCCACGCAGACACGGGAAGGAGGTGCAAACACCACACAGTCACCCGAGGCTGGAATTGATCCCACGTCCCTGGAGCTGTGTGGCGGCAGTGGTAACCACTGTGCTACCGTGCATGATCCCGCCCATCTCCAGCACGATAGCATTGCGGATAGCACAACTGCTTCACAGCTCCAGGGTCCCAGGTTCGATTCCGGCTTGGGTCACTTTCTGTGCAGAGTTTGCACATCCTCCCCGTGTGTGTGTGGGTTTCCTCCGGGTGCTCCGGTTTCCTCCCACAGTCCAAAGATGTGCGGGTTAGGTGGATTGGCCACGCTAAATTGCCCCTTAGTGTCCAAAATTGCCCTTAGTGTTGGATGGGGTTACGGGGATAGGGTGGAGGTGTGGATGTTGGGTAGGGTGCTCTTTCCAAGAGCCGGTGCAGACTCGATGGACCGAATGGCCTCCTTCTGCACTGTAAATTCTATATTAACTGCCCCACCCACTCCTCCCCCATTGTCGCCAACATTTATGAATAATTTTTTAGAAAAACCATTCAGGAGTTTTTGCTAGCTGGAGGATTGGTAAACCCAGTGAGTTTGGCTGTGGTTCACTTTCAGCTTGGCACTCAATTTCGGGAGCAATGATGCAATAATAGAGCATTTCAAGAGAACTGGAATTGAAAAATGATGTTACATTTGTCTTAAATCTTGGTCCAAACAGTGCCCAATGTGGACTCCACGTGACGAATGTATAGAAGAATTGGAAAAGGTGCGAAAAGGCTTCATAAGGATGAAAGGTTATGCCCGTGCGGAAGGTCCTGGGGTTGTTTTTTGCTAAATAGACTGAGGGGGGTGACTGACTGTAAGTCTTTCAAATTGTGAAAGGGCTCGAGTGGATAGAGACAGGTCAAAGGTTTCCCCCAGCAGGCGAGAAGAGCAAGGATAGGATAGAAGTGAAATATAATCACGAACAAATCAGACAGGAGACACCGTATTACCCAGAGAGCGATGAGAATGAGGAACTTGCTCTCGGAGGGGTGAATGCGGTCAACAGTGGGAGGGGGAAGACATAGAACATACAGTGCAGAAGGAAGCCATTCGGCCCATCGAGTCTGCACCGACCCACTTAAAACCTCACTTCCACCCTATCCCCGTAATCCAATAACCCCTCCTAAACATTTTTGGTCACTAAGGGCAATTTATCATGGCCAATCCACCCTAACCTGCACGTCTTTGGACTGTGGTAGGAAACCGGAGCACCCGGAGGAAACCCACGCAAACACGGGGAGATCGTGCAGACTCCGCACAGACAGTGACCCAGCAGGGAATCGAACCTGGGACCCTGGCGCTGTGAAGCCACAGTGCTAGCCACTTAGAATCATAGAATTTACAGTGCAAAGGAGGCCATTCGGCCCATCGAGTCTGCACCCTACCCAAGCCCACACCACCCTATTCCCCATAACCCAGTAACCCCACTCAACCAACACTGAGGGCAATTTTGGAGGCTAAGGGCAATTTAGCACGGCCAATCCACCTAACCTGCACATCTTTGGACTATGGGAGGAAACCGGAGCACCCGGATGAAACCCACGCACACACGGGAAGAACGTCCAGATTCGGCACAGACGGTGACCCAGCGGGGCATCGAACCTGGGACCCTGGAGCGGTGAAGAAATTGTGCTAACCACTATGCTACCATGCTGCCCGAGAAAGGAGATGTGACAGAGAAAGGAATAGGGGGACATAAGTAGACACATTGAGATGATTATGGGACGTGGCGATGGCGTGAGGTTCATGTGGAGTACAAACACTGGCATGGACAAGCGTAACTCTGATCAGCATAGCGGTCAAGCAGCAGAAGAAATCTGGGATGGGGGTCGGATGATCAGTGAAGGAGAGGCCCAAGGTGTTGGGGAGGGTGGGGTTGCATCTAAATTCACAAGGTTCACCGGACTTGACCATAAGATCCAGGAGCTTGAGTAGGCCACTCGGCCCAGTGAGATTGCTCCACCAATGAGATCATAGCTGATTTGAATACATCATATTCTGCACTTTCCCACCTTATCCCCATGACCCTCGATCTCTTTACAGATTAAAAATCTGTCCATCCCAGCCTGAACCATACCTAACAACCCAGCTTCTACAGCTCTCTGCGGTAAAGAATTCCACAGATTCACAACCCTCTGACAGAAGAAATTTTTCCTCATCTCCGATTTAAATGGGCAACCCTTTTACTCTGAGATGATGTCCTCTAGGCCTAGACTCTCCGACAAGAGGAAAACCTCCCAGCATCTACCCTCTCAAGCCCCCTGAGAATCTTACATGTCACAATAAAGTTGCCTCTCATTCTCCTAAACCTCAATGAGTACAGGCCCAACCAGTTTAGCTCAGTTGGCTGGACTGCTGGTTCATGATACAGAGAGGCCAACAGCGCCGGTTCAAACCCCCTACCAGCTGAGGTTATTCACGAAGGCCCCGCTTTCTCACCTTGCCTGAGCTGTGGTGATCCTCAGGTTAACTCGCCACCAGTCAGCTGCCCCCCTCAAGGGGGAAAGCAGTCTACGGTCATCTGGGACTAACTATAGCGATTTTACCTTTACTTAATCTCTCCTCGTAAGAAAATCTGTCCATAACCCGGATCAACCTCGTGACCCTTCTGCGGACTGCCTCCAATGACAGAATCTTTCCTTAGATAAGAGTTCTTCAAAGTCGGGGGCGGGTGTCGGGAGGGTCGCGGAGCCGTTGTCCGCGGCGCTCCGATCGCACAAATCCCCGCGCAGCAGCCGGCTTTTCATAACGCCGGCCGCGACCAAGTTAACAAAAAATTTGGCCGCATTGCGCATGATTATCGGCACGCATGCGCAGTCCGTGAACATGTAGAAAAATTTGGCCGCGTTGCGCATGCGCGTTGATAATCGGGCACGCATGCGCAGTGCGGCCGCTATTTATTTTAAAAACGGTTGCAGCTTTTTTGTTTCACAAGTTATGTAGTGGTTTTTATTCATTTATTTTATTCATTTTATTTTTTATTTTCATTTATTTTATTCATTTTATTTATTTTTTTAAAGTTTTGGGGGTGGGGGGGTTTATTCATTTTTTTCATTTATTTTACTCATTTTTTTTTCCAAGTTCGGATGGGGGGGGGGTTTATTTGATAAAATTTTCTGGAAAAAATTTCAGAACTTTGGACAGATGGAGACTCCATGCTTTCCGACACCGGAAGGCTTCACCTTCATCCAACAGGTTCCACTGGAGGTGCGTGTACGAGGGCCAAAGGGACCCAAAACCATTTCCTCCATTTTTGCCAGCAGCAAACAAGGTGAGAGAAAATGGTGGGTCGCGAAGGTCGGCCGGCGTGGGTCGCGAAGGTCGGCCGGCGTGGGTCGCCGGAAAAAAAGTTTGAAGAACACTGGATATAAGAGGACCAAAAACAAAACAGTATTCCAGGTGTGGTCTATCGCCTTGTATACTTTCACAGGACTTCCTTATTTTTATATTCCTTTCCCTTCGAAATAAAGGCCAACATTCCATTTGCTTTCCCAATTACCTGCTGAACCTGCACACCAACTTTTTGTGATTTATGTATGAGGACTCGCAAATCCCTCTGAGCTGCAGTTTTCTACAATCTTTCTCCATTTAAATAGTATTCAACTCCTATATTCGTCCTACCCAAGTGCATAACTTCACATTTTCCGACATTATATTCCATCTGCCAAGTTTTTGCCCACTCGCCCAGCCTGTCTGTATCTCTCTGTAGATTCTTTGTGTCATCCTCCCCCGTTGCCTTCACACTTGCTTTTGTGTCATCCTTTTGTGTCATCCGCAAACTTGGTAACGGTGCATTCACTTCCTTCGTTCAAGTCATGGAGTGAGGGGTCGCACATTTGGTGGCTCCCGCTCGAGCCGGTATTTCTTTTATCTTTTCCTCACCGAAAGGTGAAGTTTTTGATGGAAAGTAGGAATACCAGGAGAAGGTGTAACTCCTCTGGTGTAGCTGGTGGATGGATCCATGAACTAGGAGCGTGAGGAAAAGAGCTGCTGGAACAGTAGAGTCTTTGTGGTGCGCCACAGGATGAGATGGCGGAGGGCAAGGGTCTTGTTCTGCCCGCCCAGTGGTCAACGGAGCAGCTGGTGGAATTTTTAAACGCGAAGTTCAGCTAGCAGAGGAAGAAGGCCGTCGTGGAGCCAATCAAAGCAGGGATCGAGAGAGTGGAGCAGAGGCTGGATTCCCAGGCCCGGGCGATCCAGAAAGGGGAGGAGGTGGTGGGGGGGGGGGGGGAATGAGGAGCAGTTGGTCTCGTTGGTGACTGAGGTGGGGCTGATACGGGAGAGGGAGAAGAGGCTGAAGAAGGCAAAGTGTGAGGGGATGCCCGAAGGCATCGAAGGTGCGGAGGGCCAGCACGTACGTGGCCAAAATGTTGGAGACATTGATGGGGGAAGGGGGCCTTTGACCGGCTCCTGGAGGCCGACCGAGCGCACAAGCCGCTGATGAGACCGCAGGCAGGCGAGCCGCCCAAGGGCGATGATGGTGCAGTTGTACCGCTTTCTGGATAAGGAGAAGGTCCTTTGGTGGGCGAGGCAGATGAGAAAGTGCACCTGGAAAGGGAACGAGCTGCAGGTGTACCAGGACTTGGGTGCAGAATTGGCGAAGAGGAAAGCCGGGTTTAATGGGGTCAAGGCTGCCCTCTTTAAGAAGGGAGTGAAGTTTGAGGTGCAGTACCCGGCCCGTCTCTGGGTCACTTTCCAGAAGCGCGAGCATTATTTTGGCACGCCACAAGAGGCAATGGAGAGACAATGGACTGGCAGGAGAAGGACACTGAACTTCAGGAGTCTGTGTGAGTGTTTCTTTGTTTGTTTTCTGAAAAACTTTTCCCTTTGAAATGTTTCCTTTGGTTTTATGGCGGGGATTATAGAGGGCAGGCTGGTCATGGGGGGACATCGAGGATGGTTGCAACTTTTGCTGCCTTTTTAGGGGAGTGTGGACGGACGGGGGAATTGGAAGCCTTGGGCGGGGGCTGCCATGCTAGCTGGGCGGGCTAGTTAATGGGAATGCAGGGGTGGGTTGTCAGGGGGTTAGCGATGGGGTTGTTGTTTTGTTTGTGGGGTGGGGGGCAGAGGAGGGGCTGCAGACAAGCGTGTAGTGATTGTGGTACAGTTGGAAAAAGATCGACGATGGTGGACATCCGAGGGTGGGTGGGGAGGGTCGCGTGACATGGGCCAGGGGCTGGCCCAAAGCGGGATATGGCTGATCGGCAGGAGAGGGGGAGCGGACGCTGGTGTTCCAAAGCTAAGGGGGTTCTGGCAGGGGTTTGTGGATGTAATGTGAAAGGTGCTGGGGTGAAGGTGCCCCCGAGTCCGGGGGTAGCGATATTTGGGGTGTCGGAAGATCCGGGGCCGGGATTCTCCGGACCCCAATGGGCCGAGTGCCCGTCCAGTTTTGGCCAGTCCCGCCGGCGTGAATTACTCATGTCACACACGGCGGGACCTGGCAGGTAAGTGTGCGGGGACAGCCCTCGGGTTGGGGGGGGGGGGGGATCTGACTCCGGGGGGGGGGGTGAACGACCTAGCGGATTTTCGGAGGCTGGAGAAGGTCAAGTTCGTCCTGAGGGGGTCGGTTAATGGGTTCGCTCGGAGGTGGAAGCCATTCATTGACTTCTTTAAGGAGAGTTGAAGGGTCAGCAAAGGGGGGGAGGGGGTGGCGAGTAAGGGGGCTAAAGTGGGGAAGGCAGGTGAGGGGGCGGGAGTGGGTGTCTGTTATTTATAATGTTATGTGATTTTTTTTTTCTTCTGCTTTTGTTTTTATGAAAATGCCTGAATAAAATATTTATTTTTTTAAATAAATAATTGTGGCCCAAGGTTGCCACCCTGAAAATGCCCCTCTTATCCCAGCTCTCTGTTTTCTATCTGTTCGCCAATCCTCTATCCATGCTAACATCCTACCCCCAACTCCATGGGCTCTGACCTAGCCTTTTGTGCAGTACATCATCGGACACTTTTTGGAATTCCAAGAGTATTACATCTACTGGTTCACCTTTATCTATCCCTCTCGCTCCCACCTCAAAGAAGTCTATTTAATTAGAATATGGCATGATTCCTCCTTCATGAAGCCATGCTGACTGCTTGATTATATTGTGTATTTCTAAATGTTCAGCTATTACATCCTCCTTATTGGACTATTAACATTTTCCAAAGACAGATGTCAAGCTAAGTGGCCTGTTTTTTTGTCTCCCTCCCTTTTTGAATAAGGCTGTTAGATTGGCAGTTTTCCAATCCTCTCGGATTTCTCTGGAATTTAAGAATTCTCGAAAAATTACTACCGGTGCATCCACCATCTCTGTAGATACCTCCTTTAATATATTAACCAATTACACCTTTAGCTCCATTTGTTCCTCTCATACTTTTTCTCTCGTGATTCTATTGTATTTATTTCCTCCCCCCCACTTTTGTCCTTGATCATTTAGTATTTTTGGAGTGTTATTAGTATCTCTCAACGTGAAGACTGACGCTAAGTATTTGTTTGATTCCTCTACCATTTCCTGGTTTCACCATTATTATTTCCCTCGTCTTATTCTCTAATGTTCATTTTGGCCTCTTTCTTCCTCTTTTATATATTTGAATAAATTCTTGCTGTTCCTTTTTATATTACTAGTTTACCCTCATAGTTTATGTTCTTTATCATTTTTTGGTCCCCTTTTGTTGGTTTTTAAATCTTTCCCAATCCTCTGCTTACCAATAATGTTTACCACACTGTATGTTTTTCATTCAGTTTAAGACAATCCTGAACTTCCTTGGTTAACCGTGGTTGATTTATCCCCTTCCTAAAATCCTTCTTCTTCGCTGGGATATATCTTTGTTGGGAGTCAGGAAGAGGATGGGTGCCAGGAGGTTGACGGTGAGAGAGATTACCGGTGGACACATTCTGTGTAATTGGTTAATTAATTAATTATTGATTGGTTAATGAATAGAAAGCAAAGAGTGGGGATTAATGGGTGTTTCTCTGGTTGGCAATCAGTAGCTAGTGGTGTCCCTCAGGGATCCGTGTTGTGCCCACAATTGTTCACAATTTACATCGATGATTTGTAGTTGGGGACCAAGGGCAATGTGTCCAAGTTTGCAGATGACACTAAGATGAATGGTAAAGCAAAAAGTGCAGAGGATAACGGAAGTCTGCAGAGGGATTTGGATAGGTTAAGTGAATGGGCTAGGGTCTGGCAGATGGAATACAATGTTGACAAATGTGAGGTTATCCATTTTGGTAGGAATAACAGCAAAAGGGATTATTATTTAAATGATAAAATATTAAAACATGCTGCGGTGCAGAGAGACCTGGGTGTGCTCATGCATGAGTCGCAAAAAGTTGGTTTACAGGTCCAACAGGTGATTAAGAAAGTGAATGGAATTTTGTCCTTCATTGCTAGAGGGATGGACTTTAAGACTAGGGAGGTTATGTTGCAATTGTATCAGGTGTTAGTGAGGCCACACCTAGAGTAATGTGTTCAGTTTTGGTCTCCTTCCCTGAGAAAGGACGTACTGGCACTGGAGGATGTGCAGAGGAGATTCACTAGGTTAATCGCAGAGCTGAAGGGGTTGGATTACGAGGAGAGGTTGAGTAGACTGGGACTGTACTCGTTGGAATTTAGAAGGATGATGGGGGATCTGATAGAAACATATAAAATTATGAAGGGAATAGATAGGATAGATGCGGGCAGGTTGTTTCCACTGGCGGGTGAAAGCAGAACTAGAGGGCAAAGCCTCAAAATAAGGGGAAGTAGATTTAGGACTGAGTTTAGGAGGAACTTCTTCACCCAAAGGGTTGTGAATCTATGGAATTCTTTGCCCAGTGAAGCAGTTGAGGCTCCTTCATTAAATGTTTTTAAGATAAAGATAGATCGTTTTTTGAAGAATAAAGGGATTAAGGGTTATGGTGTTCAGGCCGGAAAGTGGAGCTGAGTCCACAAAAGATCAGCCATGATCTCACTGAATGGCGGAGCAGGCCCGAGGGGCCATATGGCCTACTCCTAGTTCTTATGTTCTTATAATACTATCCCACAGGTGATAGACTCCAAGCTGTGGCATATCCAACCAACTCTGCTGACATGATAGCTAACAAGCAAGTATTCAACAGACTTAATTAGAATGGGGTGGTAATGAGCAGCCAGGATCCAGGGCAGATCCGTGACATTGTTAGTTACCAGATCTCAGGAGGTAACTGACTTTGCTGCTGCCAGATTGAAGTGAGCAAGGAACTGGATCCAGAGCAGATCAGCACCTTCAGGATGGACAGAGCGAGAGAGAGAGAGAGAGACAAAGAGCGAAAGATAGAGAGCGAGAGACAGAGAAAGTAATGGGGAGAGAGAGAAATGGAGGGAGGAACTGGATCCAGAACAGATCAGCACCTTCAGGATGGACAGAGCGAGAGAGAGAGAGAGAGAGACAAAGAGCGAAAGATAGAGAGCGAGAGACAGAGAAAGAAATCGGGAGAGAGAGAAATGGAGGAAGGAACTGGACCCAGAACAGATCAGCACCTTCAGGAGAGTGAGACAGAGCGAGAAGAGAGAGAGAGAGACAAAGAGCGAGAGATAGAGAGCGAGAGACAGAGAAAGTAATGGGGAGAGAGAGAAATGGAGGGAGGAATTGGATCCAGAACAGATCAGCACCTTAATACAGAGGGTGAGAGGAGACAGGGTTAACAACTCCCTAGTTACCCTTCATTTAATGCTTCACTTTAATTGCCACATCCCCTGACAGCTGGAGATTAGCAAACCCAAAAGGAATTTGTACAATTTGATTTTCCTGATCTCGGAGCTATTAAGTTACCCTCTCTTTGCACTTAACCAGTGGATCTCGCAAACTCCGAGACTACATAATCTGCCGCAGATACCTCCGTTTAAAATCCTTCTATTGAACATAACTGCTAGAACAGCTTCTCTCTCAACTGCTCTAATGGAAGCTTTAACTCCAACATGAATAACGATGGCTAAATGCTCAGCCAACTTAATTAAAAATTTTCCGTTTGCAATAACTGGGATGTAATGTAATCAGCGACAGCCCATGAGGGCCAAAGACACATCGCTCTTTTATACTGAGAAAACCGGTTCCCCAACTTGATGGGTGCCACTCAACATCAAGTGAGGCGAAGGGTAATCTGATTAACTGAGTTAATACTCAGGTACATCCACGGAAACAGGGAGGCGAATTATTTTTTTTAAAAGTACAATAATGTTTAATTTAGCTTTTTACTCTGTATCTAACCCCGTGCTGTACCTGTCCTGGGAGTGTTTGATGGAACAGTGTAGAGAGAGCTTTACTCTGTATCTAACCCCGAGCTGTACCTGTCCTGGGAGTGTTTGATGGGGACAGTGTAGAGGGAGCTTTACTCTGTATCTAACCCCGTGCTGTACCTGTCCTGGGAGTGTTTGATGGGGAGAGTGTAGAGAGAGCTTTACTCTGTATCTAACGCCCGAGCTGTACCTGTCCTGGGAGTGTTTGATGGGACAGTGCAGAGGGAGCTTTACTCTGTATCTAACCCCGTGCTGTACCTGTCCTGGGAGTGTTTGATGGGACAGTGCAGAGGGAGCATTACTCTGTATCTAACCCCGTGCTGTACCTGTCCTGGGAATGTTTGATGGGACAGTGTAGAGGGAGCTTTACTCTGTATCTAACCCCGTGCTGTACCTGTCCTGAGAGCGTTTGATGGGGACAGTGTAGAGGGAGCTTTACTCTGTACCTAACCCTGTGCTGCACCTGTCCTGGGAGTGTTTGATGGGACAGTGAAGTAGAGGTTTGGACGGCCTCAAGATCCTGTTGGGTGGAAGGTGGGAATTTTGTCAGGCGAGCATTGGAATAGCCCGGTGGCAGGATGAGCTATGGCAGGGGCAGAGAAAGGCAATGACATGGAGGTAATGAGGCAGCAACTGCTTATCGCCCAAGGAATTCTCATCAAGGCAAAGGAGCAGAGGGAGAAATTGCAATACCATTTAGTTCCTGGCACCTGGGCAGCGTTAACAAGGCAGGCACTTACTGCCCGTTCTTGACATCTTTACAAGGTTGCGATGGACCTTCGAATACCGACCCTCTGGCTCTGACGCAGCATGGAGACCAGGCCCCGGCTTGAATCACGCGTGGTCACCAGGCGAGAGTTTGGACAATCGGTCCAGACTGTCAATGAATCGAGAAGGAAAACCAAAGTGTTGTATCTGGCCCCTGTATTTCGTGCCCTCACTGAAAGAGCTTGACAAAAGTGAACGCTGAGAGGCGGGTTAGGAGCAGGGGTTACACTCTTAAGGGATGGGCCATTTAGGATGGAGGAGGAAAGATGTATTCACTCTGAAGTTGGCCAAACCTCAGAATTCTTTGTCCCACAGTGCACTGCGGATGCTCAATTCGTTGCTGATGTTCAGGAGATACGTCAATAAGATTATTAGACTAAGGGAATCAAGGGAGCATAGCGAGTTTAGGGAGTATAGCGATATGGCCCCTGCCTTAGCTCATCCTGCTGCCGGGCTATTCCAATGCTCTCCTGACCAGCCTCCCACCTTCCGCCCGACAGAAGGCTTGAGGTCGATGAGACACAATCTTATTGAATAGCAGAGCAGGCTCGAGGTGGTGCAAGGCCTACTTCCTGCTCCTTGTACTGTGTTAGCAAGCGCAGAGGCAAATTTGCCCTCAGCAACCTGCCGCAAACAAAAACAAAACAATTGACCGGATAATCTGTTTTAATGGTGTGACCGGACGGTTAGATATTGGTCAGGGGAGCAAGGAGAAAAAGGCTGTGCTGCAAAGTGGAACATTTCACTTTGGCTCGAGTGGGCAGATGGAGACCCGGGCCCGCGTCCCACCAGAAAGACAGTGCCGCTAGCGTCTCAGCACTCCCTCGGCCCTGACTGTCAGCCTGGACTGACCTTCCAAACCCACCACTATCTCGAAGGACGAGGGCAGCAGATACCTGGGAACCCCACCAACTGAAGGTTCCCCACCAACTGAAGGTTCCCCTCCAAGTCACTCGCCATCCCGACTTGGAAATATATCGGCCATAAGGGCAGCTAGGGATGGGCAACAAATGCTGAGCTTAGCCAGCGACACCCACCTCCTGGAAAACGAGCAGCAAAAAAAAAACTGTGGCCTTGGGTCGGACAACGCGCGAGTGCTACCAACCCACTCAGCTGACAGATTTTGGCCAACCCCTCCACCGCAGTTGCTAAAGCTTAGGAAGTGGAGGAGGCCATTCAGCCCCTCCAGTCTGCTCCACCAGTCAATCCATCATGGCCGCTCTGTTTGTCAACCTCACCTGCCTTGCTCCTAGTGCCCTTTAAACCTTCACCGAACAAAATAACCTCAGTCCCAAAAGTTCATATGACAGCTCGGCCTTTTATAAGGGGGAGAAAGTTCTGGATTTCCACAGGCCTTTTTGTGTGCAGAAGTGCTTCTTGGAATCGCCCTCGAACGGCCTAGCTCAGACTGATTTCTGGGTTTGACCACTGTTGCACCCCCCCTCCCCGAGACCAGAGGAAATAGTTTTTCTTTAAAACACATTCCGATCGTTCCTGAATCGTCGAGGAGATACAGGCCATGCAGTATTTATAAAATTTGAATAGTCAACGAACATTTCAAATTCACAAAGTTAGCAAACACAAACAAACCGCAAGCAACCAATTACGACGGCGACGGAAAACAGACAGAACAATAATAAGTGAAGTACCTGTGAGAAGGTTAAATGGACCTAACCTGAGATACACTGACCTGCGATACAGTGATGCCACACTTCTTTGCCAGCTCTTCTTTGGCCTCCTCACTGGGGTAAGGGTTACTGAGGTGGGAGTAAAAGTATTCGTTCAAAATTTCTGTGGCCTGTTTGCTGAAGTTACGCCTTTTTCTCCTGCAGGGGTAAAAAAAAAAAGTTGCAGAAATGAACGGGCGAGCGAGCAGCACGGTGCTAAAATCCCAAACTCTGGCCTCGCTCACTCTCAGCACTGCCAGAAGGTCGTCATGCACATCCGGCAACCTGGGGTCTAAGAGAGTGGGGGGGGGGGGGGTCCTGCAAATAAAGCCTTTATTTTACTGGAATTCCTTGGTCACTCGGTTTCCTGAACTTGTAACGCAGAACAAGGCCAGCAGCACGGGTTCAATTCCCGTACCAGCCTCCCCGAACAGGCACTGGAATGTGGCTACTAGCGGCTTTTCACAGTAACTTCATTGAAGTCTACTTGTGACAATAAGCGATTATTATTATCTGTTCCCATTCCCCCCCGTTGGTTCTCCTCACCCTCCGCTCACGCTCCCACCCTCCGCTCACGCTCCCACCCTCCATTCCCGTCCGGGTCTCTCCCCCCTCCCCCCCCCCGCCCCGACCTGCAAAATTAAACCTGTGAAGTTTCCTCTCTTCTTTCCTTCAGTCCATTCCCAAGGCATAAGATCATAAAAAAACAGGAGTTAGGCCATTCAGCCCTTCGAGCCTGCTCCGCCATTTAATCAGATCATGGCTGATCTCACGCTCACTAAATCCACTTTCCTGCCTTATCTCCGTAACCCTTAATTCCCCAACTGATGAAAAACCTATCGATCTCAGCCCTGTAAATGTTCAGGGACTCGGCCTCCACAGCTTCCTGGGTTACAGAACTCCAAATATTCACCACACTGAGGAAGAAGAAATTCTTCCTCAAATCCGTCTTAAATGAGCACCCCACTATTCTGCGACTATGCCCTCTGGCCCTGCACTCTCCCATGAGTGGAATCATCCTCCCAACATTTACCCTGTCTCACCCTCCAGAATCTGGTTATGTTTCAATCATATCGTCTGTCATTCTGCTGAACTCCAAGGAGTTCAGGCCCAACTTGTTTAATCATTCCTCATCAGGCAGTCCCTCCATACCCGGGATCATCGTAGTAAACCTCCTCTGTACTCCCTCCAATAATATATCTCTCCTTAAATAAGGGACCAAAGCTGTTCACCGTATTCTAAATGTGGACTCACTCCTACCTTGTACAGTTGCAGCAACACCTCGTCACTTTTATGTTCCGTCCCCTTGAAATAAAAGCCAGCATTCCATTTCCATAAAATTATAGAGACCCCACACTGGATCCCGACGCTGGTCAGGGAAGAGCGGAGAACCTGCCTCTTCAAGGACAAGGGTGACTCCGAGCTGGGCAAACGCGCCATACTGACCTGGCATCGAGAAAGCGGGACCGAAGGATCATGACGGCCTCGCACGTGCTTTGCTTTAGCTGCATCTGGATCGAGCTGAACTTCCGATGGATGATCCCAACCATCCTCTCGATCTCCTTCGGAGAGATCGGCCGTGTTCGGCTTTGCTCCCGCAGGAGGTTCATCACGTGTGTCGTAAATTCACTGCAGGCCTGAGCGAGGGAGAGAGAAGATCAATCTGAACAACGGCGGCCTGGTTCAGTGACCCTCTCCATGGCACAAGCGCAGTAACGGGGAGCGCAGTAACGGGGAGCGCAGCAACGGGGAGCGCAGCAACGGGGAGCGCAGCAACGGGGAGCGCAGTAACGGGGAGCGCGGAAACGGGGAGCGCGGAAACGGGGAGCGCGGAAACGGGGAGCGCGGTAACGGGGAGCGCGGTAACGGGGAGCGCGGTAACGGGGAGCGCGGTAACGGGGAGCGCCGTAACGGGGAGCGCCGTAACGGGGAGCGCCGTAACGGGGAGCGCCGTAACGGGGAGCGCCGTAACGGGGAGCGCCGTAACGGGGAGCGCCGTAACGGGGAGCGCCGTAACGGGGAGCCCCGTAACGGGGAGCCCCGTAACGGGGAGCCCCGTAACGGGGAGCGCCGTAACGGGGAGCGCCGTAACGGGGAGCGCCGTAACGGGGAGCGCCGTAACGGGGAGCGCAGTAACGGGGAGCGCCGTAACGGGGAGCGCCGTAACGGGGAGCGCCGTAACGGAGAGCGCCGTAACGGAGAGCGCCGTAACGGGGAGCGCCGTAACGGGGAGCGCCGTAACGGGGAGAGCCGTAACGGGGAGCGCCGTAACGGGGAGCGCCGTAACGGGGAGCGCCGTAACGGGGAGCCCCGTAACGGGGAGCCCCGTAACGGGGAGCCCCGTAACGGAGAGCCCCGTAACGGGGAGCGCCGTAACGGGGAGCGCCGTAACGGAGAGCCCCGTAACGGGGAGCGCCGTAACGGGGAGCGCCGTAACGGGGAGCGCCGTAACGGGGAGCGCCGTAACGGGGAGCGCCGTAACGGGGAGCGCCGTAACGGAGAGCGCCGTAACGGAGAGCGCCGTAACGGGGAGCGCCGTAACGGGGAGCGCCGTAACGGGGAGAGCCGTAACGGAGAGCGCCGTAACGGGGAGCGCCGCAACGGGGAGCGCCGCAACGGGGAGCGCAGCAACGGAGAGCGCAGCAACGGAGAGCGCAGCAACGGAGAGCGCCGTAACGGAGAGCGCCGTAACGGGGAGCGCAGCAACGGGGAGCGCAGCAACGGAGAGCGCAGCAACGGAGAGCGCAGCAACGGAGAGCGCAGCAACGGAGAGCGCCGTAACGGAGAGCGCCGTAACGGGGAGCGCAGCAACGGAGAGCGCCGTAACGGAGAGCGCCGTAACGGAGAGCCCCGTAACGGAGAGCCCCGTAACGGAGAGCACTGTAACGGGGAGCCCCGTAACGGAGAGCGCCGTAACGGAGAGCCCCGTAACGGAGAGCCCCGTAACGGAGAGCACTGTAACGGGGAGCCCCGTAACGGAGAACCCCGTAACGGAGAGCACTGTAACGGGGAGCCCCGTAACGGAGAGCGCAGTAACGGAGAGCCCCGTAACGGAGAACCCCGTAACGGAGAGCCCCGTAACGGAGAACCCCGTAACGGAGAGCGCCGTAACGGAGAGCGCCGTAACGGGGAGCGCCGTAACGGGGAGCGCCGTAACGGGGAGCGCCGTAACGGGGAGCGCCGTAACGGGGAGCGCCGTAACGGGGAGCGCCGTAACGGAGAGCGCCGCAACGGGGAGCGCAGCAACGGGGAGCGCAGCAACGGGGAGCGCAGCAACGGGGAGCGCAGCAACGGGGAGCGCAGCAACGGGGAGCGCAGCAACGGGGAGCGCAGCAACGGGGAGCGCAGCAACGGGGAGCGCAGCAACGGGGAGCGCAGCAACGGGGAGCGGGGAGCGCAGCAACGGGGAGCGCCGTAACGGGGAGCGCCGTAACGGAGAGCGCCGTAACGGAGAGCGCCGTAACGGAGAGCGCCGTAACGGGGAGCACCGTAACGGGGAGCGCCGTAACGGGGAGCGCCGTAACGGGGAGCGCCGTAACGGGGAGCGCCGTAACGGGGAGCGCCGTAACGGAGAGCGCCGTAACGGAGAGCGCCGTAACGGAGAGCGCCGTAACGGGGAGCGCCGTAACGGGGAGCGCAGCAACGGGGAGCGCAGCAACGGTGAGCGCAGCAACGGGGAGCGCAGCAACGGGGAGCGCAGCAACGGGGAGCGCAGTAACGGAGAGCGCAGCAACGGGGAGCGCAGCAACGGGGAGCGCAGCAACGGGGAGCGCAGCAACGGGGAGCGCAGCAACGGGGAGCGCAGCAACGGGGAGCGCAGCAACGGGGAGCGCCGTAACGGAGAGTGCCGTAACGGAGGGCGCCGTAACGGAGGGCGCCGTAATGGGGAGCCCCGTAAGGGGGAGCACCGTAATGTCCCATAGATAACGTGGGTGGCACGGTAGCACAGTGCTTAGCCCTGTGGCTTCACAGCGCCAGGGTCCCAGATTTGATTCCCAGCTTGTGTTACTGTCTGTGCGGAGCCTGCACGTTCTCCCCGTGTGAGCGTGGGCTTCCTCCGGGTGCGCCGGTTTCCTCCCACAGTCCAACGATGTGCAGGTTGGGTGGATTGGCCATGCTAAATTGCCCTTAGTGTCCAAGAAAGGTTAGGTGAGGTTGCTGGATTATGGTGATAGGGTTGAAGTTGGGTAGGTTGTTCTTTCCAAGGGCCAGTACAGACCCAATGGGCCAAATGGCCTCTTTCTGCACTGTAAATTCTATGATTACAAACAGGCACAAGACAGGGAGGCACAACGAGATCAAAACAACGAACGCAACAAGTTAAATGAAGACAAAATTCACTGACGTACAGGAATTAATTTGCAGAGTGTACTAAAAGGAACATCAGTGTGCACGAGATGAAGAACAGGAGAGAGGGAGGAGAGTACAGGGGAGAATAGAAAGAGAGAAGGAGGCAGAGAGAAAAAGAGCAAACAAGAGAGAGACAGACAGCAGAGCGGGGAAAAGAGATGTGGGAGAGAGAGCGAGAGAGAGCAAGAGAGAGAGAAAGGAGGCAGACAGACTCCAGAGAGAGAAAGAATAGGAGAGGTGAGATGGAAAGGGAAATAGAGAGGGAGGGAGACGGAAAGGGAAAGAAAGAGGGAGAGAGAGAGGGAGAGGGAAATGGAAAGAAAGAGAGGGGGGGGGAGAGAGGAAGACAGAGAGGGAGAGAGAGGGGGGGGAGGGAGTGAGAGAGAGGGGGAGTGAGAGAGAGGGGGAGTGAGAGAGAGACAGAGGGGGAGAGACAGAGGGGGAGAGACAGAGGAGAGGGAGAGACAGAGAGGGAGAGACAGAAAGGGAGAGACAGTGAGGGAGAGACAGAAAGGGAGAGACAGAAAGGAAGAGGAAGAGAGGGAGGAAGAGGGAAAGAGGTGAGACAGGGAAAAAGGCGAGGGAAATTGGGGGAGAGAGAAAGGGAGAGAGTGGGTGAGACAAAGTGAGAGAGAGACAAAGAGTGGGAAGGACAAAGAGTAGAGGGAGCTTTACTCTGTATCCAACCCCGTGCTGTACCTGTCCTGGGAGTGTTTGATGGGACAGTGCAGAGGGAGCTTTACTCTGTATCTAACCCCGTGCTGTATCTGTCCTGGGAGTGTTTGATGGGCACAGTGTAGAGGGAGCTTTACTCTGTATCTAACCCAGTGCTGTACCTGTCCTGGGAGTGTTTGATGGGGACAGTGTAGAGGGAGCTTTACTCTGTATCTAACCCCGTGCTGTACCTGTCCTGGGAGTGTCTGATGGGGACAGTGTAGAGGGAGCTTTACTCTGTATCTAACCCAGTGCTGTACCTGTCCTGGGAGTGTTTGATGGGGACAGTGTAGAGGGAGCTTTACTCTGTATCTAACCCCGTGCTGTACCTGTCCTGGGAGTGTTTGATGGGACAGTGTAGAGGGAGCTTTACTCTGTATCTAACCCCGTGCTGTACCTGTCCTGGGAGTGTTTGATGGGGACAGTGTAGAGGGAGCTTTACTCTGTATCTAACCCCGTGCTGTACCTGTCCTGGGAGTGTCTGATGGGGACAGTGTAGAGGGAGCTTTACTCTGTATCTAACCCCGTGCTGTACCTGTCCTGGGAGTGTCTGATGGGGACAGTGTAGAGGGAGCTTTACTCTGTATCTAACGTGTCCTGCGCGCTACCTGTTCGTATTTTTCCAGCTCCGTGTGGTAAATCTGTCGAATCTGTGCCAGCTTCGCCCGGTAGTCCGAGTGCTCGATCGAGTTATCGGGCGACACTCCGCCAGACGCTGCCGCCGCCGCCGCTGCTGCCGCTGATCCACCGCCTTTCTCCGGCCCGGCCACCCCCTCCGCCAGCAGCATGTTGTCCAACCGCATGAGCTGGGGGTCCACAGGCTCCTCCTCCTGACTGCTCCGGATACTGAGGCCTGCATTGACAGGGCGAAAAAGAAAGGCCCAATTAAATACTTCACGGTCAGAAAAGGCGTCAAGAAATGACGTAGCATCCAGACCCCCTTACCCGCCACCCACCAACCGTCACTTCCCCCTCCCTCAGTACAGCTTCCAATCATTGACATCAAAGAGAGGCATGTTCCGAGTGGTGATCCCCTTCAGATAGTAGCCCGAATTGATTTTTTTTTAAATGGATTTATATGGCCCCTTTCACAATCTCGAGCCTCTCTCAATCCTTTCCAGTCCATGAGGTATTTTTGCAGTGCGGCCGCCGTTACAATGCAGGACAATTACAATTGTTACAATTGTTACAATTATCTGGGGCAGGTTTAGCACGGGGCTAAATCGCTGACGTTGAAAGCAGACCCAGGCAGGCCAGCAGCACGGTTCAGTTCCCGTACCAGCCTCCCCGAACAGACGCCGGAATGTGGCGACTAGGGGCTTTTCACAGTAACTCCATTTGAAGCCTACTCGTGACAATAAGCGATTTTCATTTTCAGGAACTGTGACTGCGATCTGCGCACAGCAAGCTCCCAAACGTTGTTGGAGGGGTAAATAGTGGCCAGGAGGACTGGGGAGGAGAAATAAAATAACGTCCCCCAGTTCTTTAACGCAGCAACATAATAAATAGGCCACCTCCCTCCACCATCTCCGAAAATCAATTCGATGACTGAGCATCCCCGCCTCTCTGGCGTGGGGAATTACAAAGATTCGCCAAACCGAGCCGGGTCGGAGAATCCCCTGGGTGGGGGCGCGAGAATCGTGCCGTGCCGCCCCGACTCGCCAATCCTCCGGCGCCGATGTTCGGGCGCCTGCGGGATCACTGCCGTGTTCGGTCGTGTCCCGCCGGCGTGCTTTATTCGGGTCCCACACGGCGTGACCTGTGACCCGGGAGGTGTGTCTGCGGGGTCAGTCCTGGAGGGGAGGCCAGGGGATCCGAACCCGGGGCAGGGGGGGCCTCCACGGTGGCCTGGCCCGCGATCGAGGCCTACCGATCGGCGGACGGGCTGGTTCCACGGGGGGGCCTATGCTCCTCTGCGCCGGGCCCCTGGAGGGCTCCGTCATATAGCCCGGGGGCCGGGGCAGAGACGGGAACCTACGCGCATGCGTGGAATCACGCCGGCCGTGGCGCGCATGCGCGGAATCACGCCGGCTGTAGCGTGCATGCACGAACTCTCGTCGGCTGGAGCTGCGGGAACCACTCCGGCGCCGTCCTAGCCCCCTAGGAAGGGGAGCATACCGCACAATTGAGGACCGTCGGTGCCGGAGTGGTTCATGCCGCTTTTCATGCCTGCGTCAGAATTTGGCCGCGGGATTGGAGAACCCCGGCTGATTTCAGCGCTATATGGTCGATCCCTTCCTCCAACTCTGACACCCCATGTGCCAGTCCCTCGATTTAAAGTCACCTCCCCACCCCTCCCCGCATGAGGTGCGTCAGCCTGGATGTCGAGCTCAAGTCTCTGGGGCATATTTTGCGATATTCAACTGTCCCGCATGCGTGATTATGACAGTTTGGCAACTGATCTATGCTCGCTGAGCTCGTTTGGATAAGCCTGGACGTGGAGTCAGAGCAAAAAGTAGACAAATCCTGTGGGAAGAGCCACAAGCCGGAGAGGAAGCAGGTAGCAGGCATTTTAAAGCACTTGTGAATTACATCTGTTACGCACAGCGGAACAGTGTCACCTCTGCATAGACTCATAGTGGTTAGCACTGCTGCCTCACAGCTCCAGCGACCTGGGTTCAATTCCGGACTCGGGTGTGTGGAGTTTGCACTTTCTCCGCCTGAGTTTCCTCCGGGTGCTCCGGTTCCCTCCCACAGTCCAAAGATGTGCAGGTGAGGTGGATTGGCCATGCTAAAATTGCCCCTTCGTGCCCAAAGGGTTAGACGGGTTTACTGGGTTATTGGGAGGCTTGGGCTTAAGTCGGGTGCTGTTTCCAAGGGCCACTGCAGGCTTGCTGGGCCGAATGGCCTCCTTTTGCACTCGAAATTCTCTGTGGGGTATAAATCATAGAACAGTTTCCGACTCCCATAGACAAGACCGCTAGCCACCGGGGCTGTGGCGGAGTGGGAAAATCACTGATAACCAGATTAACCAGCCATTCACCTCAACCAACATTCCTGGACTGTTGCAGGTGGAACGTTTCTGACCCGTCACCTACTGAGCACGAGTCAGCACCTTCAAAGTGATTAATAACTCGAAGCTCTTGGGCACTTTCAGACAGTGCGATAAACACAAGTTTAATTATGAATAAGGTAACAAGGCTGTATAAATGGGTTAGTCCGAGTAAACTTGCTGTCAGCCGGTTAACGGTTTAGGTTACTAGTTGCCCACCTTAGCCATGTAACTAACTGGTTAACAATATCCAGTGCGAGGAATCCACAGTCTCAGATTCTCAGCAGCTTTTATTTTCACTTTGAGAAATATTCCTGTTGACTGGCCCCTGCTCAGTCACAGCCCCACGTGATGAATTAATAAGGCCTCTGGTTTCACCAGCGTGAGGCACAATTAAACTCCCATCACCGCCAGAGGACGCAAACATCGTGAGGGACGGCCAGAAGGTCCACCTGGCTGACAACCCGTTCACAAAACCCGGACAAATCAGTGCCGGCACTGAAATCACGGTTTCCAGGAAGATCCGGGAAGATCCGGGAAAATAGTCACCCACTCTCCCGAACCCAGAGCATCCGGATCCCCTCCCGCACACCCTTGAGCCAGAGAATCCGGATCCCTCCCCCACCCCCTTAACCCACAGCATCCGGATCCCCTCCCCATCCCCCTAACCCACAGCATCCGGATGCCCTCCCCCACCCCCTTAACCCAGAGCATCCGGATCCCCTCCCCCATTCCCCCCAACCCAGAGCTTCCTGCTCCCCTCTCCCACCCCCATTCCAGAGCATCCAGATCCCCCACCTCCACCCCCTATTCCAGAGCATCCGGATGCCCCCCCATTCCAGAGCATCCGGATCCCCTCTCACCCCCTAACCCAGAGCATCCGGTTCCTCTCCCCCACCCCCACCCCCAACCCAGAGCATCGGGTTCCCCTCACCCATCCCCCCAACCCAGAGCATCCGGATCCCATCCCCCCTCCGTCCCCCCAACCCAGAGCATCCGGCTCCCCTCCCCCCCCCCCCCCCACCTCCATTCCAGAACATCCGTATCACCTCCCCCATCCCCGCCAATCCAGAGCATCCGGCTCCCCTCCCCCACCCCCCCACCCCCATTCCAGAGCATCCGGATCCCCCACCCCCCCATTCCAGAGCATCCAGATCCCCTCTCCCCCCCCCTAACCCAGAGCATCCGGTTCCCCTCTCCCGCCCCGACCCCCAACCCAGAGCATCCGGCTCCACTCTCCCACCCAGCCCAGAGCATCCAGATCCCCTCCCCCATCAACCCAGAACATCCGGTTCCCCTCCCCCACCCACCCCCAACCCAGAGCATCTGGATCCCCTTGCCCACTCCCAACCCAGAGCATCCGGATCCCCTCCCCCACCCCACCACAACCTAGAGCATCCGGCTCCCCTCCCCCACTCCCCTCCCCCACTCCCAACCCAGAGCATCCGGCTCCCCTCCCCCACCCCCCCTTAACCCAGAGCATCCGGCTCCCCTCCCCCACCCCACCCAACCCAGAGCATCCGGCTCCCCTCCCCCACCCCCCCAATTCCAGAGCATCCTTCTCCCCTACCCCACCCAGAGCATCGGCTCCCCTTCCCCATTCCACCCAAAACCCAGAGCATCCGGCTCCCCTCCGCCATTCTTCCCCCTAAAACCCAGAGCATCCGGTTCCCTTCCCCCCCTCCCGCAACCCCTCCCTAACCTAGAGCAATCGCATTCCCCGCAATCCAGAACACCTTTATACAGCAACCCCCCCCCCCCCCCACCACAAAAGCCTCATTCGGCCCTTCAAACCTGCTATATTCATCAATTCAATCCATGCTCACCGTGCATCTTAACGCTACTCACCCTGCATTAGGCACCCCACAATCGCTAACAGCCTGAGGTGTCCAACAAAAAAAAATGAACCTCAGCTTTACAATTAACCCCCTCCGTCAACCGGCCCCCTCAGCACCTTTTTGGGGGGAAATGGGAGAGTTGCGGATGCGTGTGTGAAGAAGTGCTTTCCACAGTGGTTGGAAGTGGTAGATGAACCCAACTGGCAGATACTTTTACCACACACATTTGGCAGCCTTTCCTCATTCCCCACCCACCGCACCTTCTCACCGAGACCAGGCATTGTCAAAGTCGGGGGCGCGACCTGCTGGAGGGTCGCGGAGCCGTCCATTGCTGCGCTCCCAATCGCACAAATCTACAAGCAACAGCCCCAGCAGCCGGCTGTTAAGAACGCCGGCAGAAAGCGGCCTTCAAAATGGCTGCGAACACGTAAAGAAAAATATGGCCGTACTGCGCATGCGTGCCAGATCATCGGCACGCATGCACGCCGATGATCGGGCACGTATGCGCAGTACGGCCGCATTTGTTTTTAAAATGGTCGCAGCTTTTTGTTTTTCAAGTTCGGGGGGGTTTTATTCATTTTATTCATTTCATTTTTATTTTGATTTACAAGTTCGGGGGGGGGGGGTTTATTTGTTAAAATTTTACAGGAACAAAATGCAGAAGTTTGAACAGATGGAGACTCCATACTTTCCGACACCGGAAGGCTTCGCCTTCATCCAACAGGTTCCATTGGAGGAGCGTGTACGAGGGCCAAAGGGACCCAAAATCATTTCCTCCATTTTTGTCAGCAGCAAACAAGGTGAGAGAAAATGGTGGGTCGCGCAGGTCGGCTGGCGTGGGTCGACCAGGTTGGGTCGCGCAGGTCAGCCAGGTTGGGTCGCGCAGGTCGGCCGGCGCGGGTCGCGTTGCGCAGGTCGGCCAGGTTGGGTCGGGCAGGTCGGCCGGCGTGGGCCGCGCAGGTCGCACAGGTCGGCAAAAATGCGTCCCCGGAAAAAAAGTTTGAAGAAGACTGATTTAGACCACATTCTCACAGGGTATATCCCAGCCACATCATGCTGCTTGAAACCCGAGCCTGCTGTGGCACTGTGGGCGCTCAATCCCGCCTCTCCAGCTGGATGTTCAAGGAGACCAGACTCACTCCGACTTGAGGGCCAAACCTTGGCCAACACTCCCAGTTGCGGCGCTGGGGGTGTGCCACACTGTTAGAGGTACATCTGTTAAATCCCTGGGTCAGCCTGCCTTCCCGGGTGGGTGCTGAAAAATACCACACTGAAGAGAGGACGGATCCCAGTCAATACTTAAACTTCTACCACCATCACCAGAAGAAAACACACCCGAATATCTCATCATCAAATAATTGCACTGCTTGTTGGCTTGGTTTACTGGTTAGTGCAGTGGTTGGCTTGGTTTACTGGTTAGTGCAGCGGTTGGCTTGGTTTACTGGTTAGTAAAGCAGTTGGCTTGGTTTACTGGTTAATGCAGTGGTTGGCTTGGTTTACTGGTTAATGCAGCGGTTGGTTTGGTTTACTGGTTAGTACAGCAGTTGGATTGGTTTACTGGTTAGTGCAGTGGTTGGCTTGGTTTACTGGTTAATGCAGCAGTTGGTTTGGTTTACTGGTTAGTGCAGCGGTTGGCTTGGTTTACTGGTTAATGCAGCAGTTGGCTTGGTTTACTGGTTAGTGCAGCGGTTGGCTTGGTTTACTGGTTAATGCAGCAGTTGGCTTGGTTTACTGGTTAATGCAGCGGTTTGTTTGGTTTACTGGTTAATGCAGCGGTTGGCTTGGTTTACTGGTTAATGCAGCAGTTGGCTTGGTTTACTGGTTAGTGAAGCGGTTGGCTTGGTTTACTGGTTAATGCAGCAGTTGGCTTGGTTTACTGGTTAATGCAGCGGTTGGCTTGGTTTACTGGTTAATGCAGCAATTGGCTTGGTTTACTGGTTAATGCAGCGGTTGGCTTGGTTTACTGGTTAGTGCAGCGGTTGGCTTGGTTTACTGGTTAATGCAGCAGTTGGTTTGGTTTACTGGTTAGTGCAGCGGTTGGCTTGGTTTACTGGTTAATGCAGCAGTTGGTTTGGTTTACTGGTTAGTGCAGCGGTTGGCTTGGTTTACTGGTTAGTGCAGCAGTTGGCTTGGTTTACTGGTTAATGCAGCGGTTGGCTTGGTTTACTGGTTAATGCAGCAGTTGGTTTGGTTTACTGGTTAGTGCAGCAGTTGGCTTGGTTTACTGGTTAATGCAGCAGTTGGTTTGGTTTACTGGTTAATGCAGCAGTTGGTTTGGTTTACTGGTTAATGCAGCAGTTGGTTTGGTTTACTGGTTAGTGCAGCAGTTGGTTTGGTTTACTGGTTAGTGCAGCAGTTGGCTTGGTTTACTGGTTAATGCAGCAGTTGGTTTGGTTTACTGGTTTAACGCAGTGGTTGGTTGGCTTGGGTTATTAAGAAATAATCATGGCGGCAGGTGCCAAATTGTGTTGGCAATAAAAATAAAACAATTAGAAAGGAGTTTCAGGAAATAATGTACATATAAAAATAATAAACGGATTGCCCAATTAGGAACAACTCAGTAGAAAATAATTGCAGTTACGTTGCAAAACATAGCTCTCAAGTTACAGAAAAGAATTGTAAAGTCTACTGCACGCTGAATTTCGTTTATAAAGTCCACAGCTCCTAGGTGGCAGCCTGACTTCATTAAATTCTCACTCATTTACATACTATTTACGAGCTGTATATAGTGGGGATGGGGGGGAAATAGGGCAGTTGCAGTCTATTCATTCTACATCACGTTTGCGGAATAGCATTTTCATTCCCCTACCCCGTCGCCCATTTGCTTGTGCGTGTTTGCAGCAAGCGATAGAGGCATTGAGGACTGTGGGGCGGGTTTCGAGGATTTTCTGGCGGAGAGCTTGTGGGATGCGCCAATTTGGCTGCTTTCCAACAGCAACTGCGTGGCGGGAAGTGCTTCACCGGTTGTAGAAAGGTGCTTTTGGGCATCGCGAGGTGGCAAGGGGAGCGAAAGAAACATCTTTCTTTCTTCATCACCACCCCACCCCTCTAATTCTCCCAAAGTGCAGAGAGGCCTGCCCTCCGACAGAACCTGGACCGATGGGGGCAACGCCACCCAGTAACGCCTGGGGACCCTGCATGACGTGATGATGTATATTAAAAAGCAGCCCAAACCCCCCCTCAGGAGACAGTGAGGTAGAGTACGTATGTGGCAAAGCGGCCTAACCGCCTCCTTATCGCAGTGTTTAACTTCATGCGGCTCCTTGCCGTCACCATGGCGATGACCTAACAATGACCTTTCCCTGCTCGTCAACAAAAGGAGGAGCAGGGAAAGGGAGGGGGGTAGAGGAAAAGAGAGGCTGGCGGAGAAGAGAGAGAGCGGAGAAGAGAGAGAGAGCGGCCAAGAGCAGCTACCATGGCAACAGGGAGGAATTCCTCACATTTCTTCTGCCAGGGAGGCCGCAAGAACTTCAGGATTTATAATGTGGGGACTTTTTTTAAAAAAAAACATTGCCCTGCTCAAAAGAAAAAGAAAATGAGTTGCCACCCGACAGGCAGGAATGAAGAAACGGTTCCCCCCCCTCCTCCATTCACACACGCACACACACTGTATCATGGTCAAGTCAGCCACTGGAAAATGCTGAAAGCAGAACTTGTTCAGCAAGATATGGTACGCCTCAGTTAGGGAGGCCGGGGCCAAGAACAACACACAGACACGCACACACTCCTCTCTCAGGATTGCAGAATCTCGCTGGCTCGCAGTTCTCCAACAAACCCAATATCACATCCTTGGTGACCCTTGTGAAGGGCGACAGGGTGACCACACACCGCTGCCTCTCAGCGCCAGGGACCCCAGTTTTGATTCCGGCCTCGGGTGACTGTGCGGAGTCTGCACATTCCTCCACCCCCCCCGTGGTCTGCGTGGGTTCCCTCCGGGTGCTCCGGTTTCCTCCCCCCAGTCCAAAGATGTGCAGGTTACGGGGGTAGGGCACACGGGAGTGAGCAGAGGTAGGCTGCACTTTCAGAGGGTCGGTGCAGACTCAATGGGCTGAATGGCCTCATTCTGCACTGTAGAGATTTCTATGATTTCACCACCCCAACATTCGGGAATGGCATATTAGGCGGAGGACATGATGGATAGAAATAGGTGCATTGCAAAGTTGCAGAGCAGCAGGAATCGATATGTATAGCTATACAGAACATACAGTGCAGAAGGAGGCCATTTGGCCGATCGAGTCTGCACCGACCCACTTAAGCCCTCACTTCCACCCTATCCCCGTAACCCAATAATCCCTCCTAATCTTTTTGGTCACTCAGGGCAATTTATCATGGCCAATCTACCTAGCCTGCATTTCTTTGGACACATATAAATGTATATGTGTGTGTGGTGTGAGTACACATGTGTGTGTGTGTATATAATGTATTGACATGCAAAGTATGTCACACAAAGAAGAATCAACGCGTAACGGAGGCTACATAGCTTATCTCCCATTTCTAGACATCGGTACTTCAAAAACTTATACAGCGTAGAATGAGGCCATTTGGCCCATCATGACCATGACTATGCCTGCTCTTTGAGAGAGAGAGTGCTGTCCAATTAGTTTTGCACCTCTTGTTTCATTCCCACAAGGTCCTGTAAGTTTATCCAACTCTGAGTATTTATCTCATTTCCTTTTGAAAGGCACGTTAGAGTCTGCTCCCAAGATTCTTTCAGACAGTGCATTCCAGTTCATATCAATTCGCTGAACAAAAAAAAAAAATCTTCTCAATGATGTTGAATCGGTTTTCTTGGTTACTGACCCAACCCGCCAGTGCAAAAGGTTTCTCTCCATCTCTTATCCACCAGAATGCTTTGTAATTTTGAGTGTCTCTAAAGCCCTTGACTTTCACTTTCCCCAGAGTGCGAGGGAGAGCGGGCTGGAGAGGGGAAGAGAGAAGGGAAGAGACGAATCACAGTCATGCAGCACAGAAAAGGCCCCTCGGCTCATTGCGTCTACCCCCGGTCAAAAACAACCACCTAACCATCCTAATCCCATTTTCCAGCACTTATTCCACAGCCCGCACATCTAAATACTTCTTCAATGTGATGAGGGTCTCTGCCTACACCACCCTTTCAGGCAGCAAGTTCCAAACTCCCACCACCCTCTGGGTGAAAATCTTTTCCTCACATCCCCTCCTGCCCCTCACCTTAAATCTGTGCCCCCTGGCCATTGACCTCCCTCCACCAAGGGGAAAGGTTTCTGTCTAATCTACCTATGCCCCTCATGATTTCATCCATCTCAATCACGTCCCTTCCTCAGTCTCCTCTGCTCCAAGGGAAAACAACCCCAGTCTATCCAATCTTTCTTCGTAACTAACACTCTCCAGCCCAGGCAACATCCTGGAAAATCTCCTCTGCACCCTTTCCAGTGCTATCACATCCCTCCTGTAATGTGGATTCCAGACTGGATACAATACTCTAGCTGTGACCCAACCAACATTTTATACAGTTCCAGCATAACCTCCCTGCTCTTAAAATTCTATGCCTCGGCTAATAATAACAAAGAACAAAGAAAAGTACAGCACAGAAACAGGTCCTTTGGCCCTGCAAGCCTATGCTGATCATGATGCCCTCACTACAAAAAAAAGCCTTCTGCACTTACTCAGTCCATATCCCCCCATTTCCTATTCATGTACCATCCAGATGCCTCTTAAACGTTGTTAATGTGCCTGCTTCCACCACACCCTCTGGCAGCGCATTCCAGGCTCCCACCACCCTCTGCGTGAAAACCTTACCCCGCACATCTCCCTTAAACTTTCCCTCTCTCACCTTGAACCTGTGCCCCCTTATAATTGACACTTCCACCGTTGGAAAAAAAATCTGACTATCCGCCCTGTCCATGCTTCTCATAACTTGGTGGCCCTCGATCAGGTCTCCCCTCAGCCTCCATCTTTCCAGTGAAAACAATCCAAATTTATTCAACCTCCTTATAATCAATGCCCTCGAGACCAGGCAACATCCCTGGTGAACTTTCTTTGCATTCTCTCCAAAGCTTCCAAGTCCTGGTAATGTGACGACCAAAACTGGCCCACCCGCCGATCGGTGGGCCCCGATCGCGGGGCCAGGCCGCCGTGGGGGCACCCCCCGGGGTCCGATCGCCCCACGCTCCCCCCAGGACCCCGGGGGCCCACTCGCGCCGCCAATCCCGCTATCTGGTGGCCATGGCGGCAGCCGATCTCATGATTATTGTCTGGAATGTAATCTTACATCGCATTGCTGCAATATATTGGAATTACACTTTCCTGCTCTACACTCCCGTGTGCAGATTCATTCTCTTGATGTCTCCAAATGCAGCCAAACCCAAGCTTTTATATAGCTGCAACGTGATTTCCCATCTCCTGTGCTTAATGCCCCGGCTGATGAAGGCAAGCATGCCATATGCCTTCTTAGTCACCTTGGCCACCAGTGTTGCAACTTTTAGGTAACTGTGGACCTGCATGTCCAGATCCCTCTGTATCTTAATGTTGCTAAGGGTTCTGCCATTTAAGTATATTTCAAACCTAAATTTGATCCTCCAAATGCATTACCTCATGTTTAGAACATAGAACAGTACAGTACAGAACAGGCCCTTCGGCCCTCGATGTTGTGCCGAGCAATGATCACCCTACTCAAACCCACGTATCCACCCTATACCCGTAACCCAATCCCCCCCCCCCCCCCAACCTTACTTTTTAGGACACTACAGGCACTTTAGCATGGCCAATCCACCTAACCCGCACATCTTTGGACTGTGGGAGGAAACCGGAGCACCCGGAGGAAACCCACGCACACACGGGGAGGAAGTGCAGACTCCACACAGACAGTGACTCCACACAGACAGTGACTCCACACAGACAGTGACTCCACACAGACAGTTTGTCCGTGTTAAACTTCATCTGCCATTTCTGTGCCCAAGTTTCCAACCTATCTATATCCTGTTGTACCCTCTGACAATCCTCGGCACTATCAGCAACTCCGCCAATCTTCATGCCACCTGCAAGCTTGCTAATCAGACCACCCACATTTTCCTCCAGATCATTTATGTATACTACAAACACAGAGGTGCCAGCACTGATCCCTGCGAACATCACTAGCGACAGACGTTTGTTCTGAAAAGCACCCTTCCACCACTACTCTCCATCTTCTATAACCAAGCCAGATCTGTAACCATCTAGCCAGCCCATCCCGAATCTCATGTGATTTTGTACATCTGCCATGTGGGGCCTTGTCAACTGCCTTACTAAAAAGTCCATATAAACTATACCCACAGCCCTTTCCTCATCAATTTCTTTGTCACCTCTTCAAAAAAACCGAATCAAGTTAGTGAAACGCGACCTTCCCCGTAGAAAACCATGCTGCCTTATCACTAACTAATCCATTTTCATCCAAATGTGCATAGATCCTGTGCCTCAGTATCTTTTCCAAAAGTTTCCCACCACTGATGTCCGGCTCACTGGTCTATAATTTGCTGGATTATTCCTGCTTCCTTTCTTAAACAAGGGAATAACATTGGTTATTCTCCACTCCTCTGGAACCTCGCCTGTGGTCAAAGAGGATGTGAAGATATCTGTTAAGGTCCCAGCTATTTCTCCCCTTGCCTCCTGCAGTAACCTGGGATAGATCCCATCCGGCCCCGGGGACTTGTCGACCGTAATGCAATTTAGGATACTCAACACTTCTTTTGATATACTGACACTCTCAAGAGTGTTCACACACCTATTCCTGACCTCAACATACATCATGCCCTTCTCCCTGGTGAATACCGATACAAAGTACTCATTAAGAATTCCACCCACTTCCTGTGGTTCCACACATAACTTCCCTCCATTGTCCTTGAGTGGGCCTACTCTTTCTCTTGAGACCCTCTTGCTCTTAAATACAAGCATAGAAACCCTTGGGATTCTCCTTGACCATATTAGCTAAAGGAATTTCATGGCCCATCCTCGCCCTCCTAACTCTACGTTTAAGTTCCTTCCTACTTTCACTGTACTTCTCAAGGGCTTTGTCAGTTTTTAGATGCCTAGACCCATTGTATGCTTCCTTTTTCCTTTTGACTAAGCTTACAATTCCCCGAATCCTACCATTTCTGTCCATTTTTGCAGGGACATGCATGGCCTGCACTTCAATCAACTGGCCTTTAAAAGCCTCCCACATGTCAGAACGGGGATTTGCCCTCAAACAGCCACTCCCAGTCCACATTCCCCAGTTCTTTGTGCCTTCTTAACCACTGAATCCACCTGCTTTCCTACCTTAAGGAACTGGAGTACATGCACCAAGATCCCTCTGATTCTCGGTGCTTCCCAGGATCCTGCCATTTGTCATGCATTCCCTTGCCTTGCTTGTGCTGCCCAAGTGCATCGCCTCACACTTATCCGGATTGAATTCCATTTGCCACTGATCATCCTATCTGACCAGCCCCTCTATATCATCCTGTAATCGAAGGCCATCCTTCTCACTATTTACCACCCCAGCAACTTTCATATCATCTGCAAACTTACTGATCAGTAGATGAGTAATGAGATCCGGAGGAAAGAGAGGGTGAGAGTGAGAGAGAGAGAGAGAGAGACACACAGAAATAGATGGCTGAATGAAAACGACAGTCTTATATTTGTTCTGCACACTGTTTGCATGGAAACTGTACCTGCATTTGTTACACAGCACATTACAGCCTCAAGACAGGATTACATCCCTCCAGGATCACATCGCATTTGAGGCCAGGACAAAGCAAGAAAATCCCATGCACCTAACCATTCCTCATTGCTCTGCTCCTCCGACCACCTGGGACACTTCCCCGGGTATTCCCAAAGTACAGGACCTGTTTTAATGCTTATGTTTTCATCTGAAAAACTCAGCTGAAAATGTGAAGTTAAATCAAAACTTCCAATGGGTTAGCCTCTCCCTTTAAGTTACGTGTTCTGACCTATCTAAGTTTTAAGAGTCCATTCAGGGCTGCACAGTAGCTAGCACTGTTGCTTCACAGCGCCAGGGTCCCAGGTTCGATTCCCCGCTGGGTCACGCTCTGTGCGGAGTCTGCATGTTCTCCCCGTGTCTGCGTGGGCTTCCTCCGGGTGCTCCGGTTTCCTCCCACAGTCCAAAGATGTGCAGGTTAGGTGGATTGGCCATGATAAATTGCCCTTAGTGTCCAAAGGAAAAAAGGATAGGTGGGGTTACTGGGTTACAGGGATAGGGTTGAGGTGTGGGCTTAGGTAGGGTGCTCTTTCCAAGGGCCGATGCAGACTTGATGGGCGAGATGGCCTCTTTCTCCACTGTAAATTCTATGACTATATCAATTTAACGTTGTATCTGCTGTTTCCTATTGCCCCAATGGGTCTTGAAACAGACTTCATCCATTTATCACTTGCATGCTCTGACCCGAGAGTCAGCACAAGTAGTTCTGATGCTATTGTTGTCGGAAAAGCAGCAGCCAATTTTCACACAGCAAGCTCCCACAGACAGCATTGAGATGAAAGATTGATATGCTGTTTCAGTGCCACTGGCAGAGTGAGACGAGGACACGAGACCACTCCCCTGCTCTTCTTCTGCCGTTGAGGGGAAGGCAAGATCTCCATTAAACATTTAATCTGAAAGTTAGGCCTCAGCGCCACCCCTCTGACAATGCGTTGCTCCCTTGAAAGTGCGTCGCCCCCTCACTACTGACCCTTTGACCGTGCAGCTCTCCTCATTCCCTCAGTGCTGACCCTCTGACAGTGCAGCACTCCCTCAGTACTGACCCTCTGACAGTGCAGCACTCCCTCAGTACTGACCCTCTGACAGCGCAGCGCTCCCTCAGCACTGACCCTCTGACAGTGCAGCTCTTCCTCAGTACTGACCCTCTGACAGTGCGGCGCTCCCTCAGTGCTGACCCTCTGACAGTGCAGCACTGCCTCAGTACTGACCCTCTGACAGTGCCGCCCTCCCTCAGTGCTGACCCTCTGACAGTGCAGCACTCCCTCAGTACTGACCCTCTGACAGTGCAGCACTCACTCAGCACTGACCATCTGACAGTGCAGCACTCCCTTAGTAATGACCCTCTGACAGTGCAGCACTCCCTCAGTACTGACCCTCTGACAGTGCGGCACTCCCTCAGTGCTGCCCCTTCCACAGTGCAGCACTCCCTCAGCACTGACCCACCGACCGTACAGCACTCCCTCAGTGCTGACCCTCTGACAGTGCAGCACTCCCTCAGTACTGACCCTCTGACAGTACAGCACTCCCTCAGCACTGACTCTCTGACAGTGCAGCACTCCCTCAGTGCTGACCCTCTGACAGTGCGGCACTCCATCAGTACTGACCCTCTGACAGTGCAGCACTCCCTCAGTACTGCCCCTTCCACAGTGCAGCGCTCCCTCAGTACTGACCCTCTGACAGTGCTGCACTCCCTCAGTACTGACCCTCTGACAGTGCAGCATTCCCTCATTGCTGACCCTCTGACAGTGCAGCGCTCCCTCAGTACTGAGCCTCCAACCAGCCCTGTACTGGAACCCACAGTCTGCCCCCATCAATGCTCCCGATACGCTAACATTCAACGGATGTTAAATGATCCTGCCTGCTTTGTGCAGGCATTCATTCCTTAAGTGATCCGCACTGAATCCGGCCTGCTCATTCAGGCCTCAACATGTCTCATTGCTATGGAGTTGCAATCAACACAAGCAAAACAGAAAATTCTGAAATACAGAATTTAAGTAACACAGCACAGGTGGGAGCTTGTTCATCCAAAATATTATCAACGTCTTGTCAACTGCGGCTCAGTTGCTCCAAGCCAGATGGTTCAGAGTTCAATCCATCTCATTTCAATCCAGTCCAATTTAAGGGAGATGGTGGCGTGCTGGTAATTGCCAGCAGACTAGAAATCCAGAGGCCCAGGCTGATGCTCTGGGGACACGGGCTCAAGTGCCACCACGGCAGCTGGTCGACTTGGAGTTCAATTACAGAAACTGGAATTAGATACTAATCTGAGCAAAGGTAAACCATCATCGATGGCCTGAAAAAGGCCGTTTCGTACCCGGAAGCCCCTTGAGGAAAGGAATGCGGCCATCCATCCCCGCTCTGCCCTACTTGTGTCACTAGATGGGGTTGACTACCAACTGCCTTCTAAAAGGGTCACCCAGGATTGGCAACAAATGCTGGCCTTGCCGGCAATACCCACATCCTGCGGGAGAAGCTTTTTTATTAAGATGCCGCTGGTTGGCTCTCCAGCGAGGAAGTGCTGAATTGCTGAGATGGGGCAATACCGAAGGGGAAAATCATTGAGAGAACGCGACGCTGTCCAAAGGGCAGAGCTGAGGGAGCACGACGCTGTCAAAGGTCAGTCGGGAGGGCTAGCTGCACTGTCGGGTGCGGGTGGGACTGATGGAGCGTCGCACTATCGGAGAGAAATTGCTGCTTTGTCAGAGGGGCCGCCTGCCGGGTGAGACATTAAACCAAAGCCCTGTCTCTACCCTCTCGGATGGGGAAGAGGGAGTCCGGGGCACTATTAAGAGGAGCAGGGGAGTCACCCCTGGATTAAAGGAATATTCATCCCTCAATGCCACCCGCCCCCCCCCGGATTATCTGGCCGTTATTGAGATTGCTGTTTTCCTGGACATTTACTGAATACAAAATAGCTGCTTCATTTCCTGCAGGAACTACCTGGCCTCGACCATTTAATCACCGTCAGAAAGTACTACTATTGGGCAGCACGGTGGCACAGTGGTCAGCATTGCTGCCTATGGCGCTGAGAACCCGGGTTCGAATCCCGGCCCTGGGTCACTGTCCATGAGGAGTTTGCACATTCTCCCGTGTCTGCGTGGGTTTCACCCCCACAACCCAAAAGATGTGCAGGATAGGTGTATTGGCCATGTTAAATTGCCCCTTAATTGGAAAAAATAATTGGGTACTCTTAAAAAAAAAAATTTATTTTTTTTATTTAAAGTACTGGAGAGCACTTCTGAGATGACCTGTGGCCATGAAAGCACGTGGCAGCGTTGACCTTACGATGAACACTAAGAAAACTGGAGCCGGCTCAAGAAGGCCCCATCGGGTTCAATCCATGATCAGAACCAGTCGCTATACAAAACCCTGGGTAGGCCCCATTTGGAGGACTATGAACACCTTAAGGTAGTACATTTTGGCCTTGGAGGGAGTGCAACGTTCGGGTAACAGAAACAATACCTGGACTACGGGGGTTAGGTTATGAGGAGAGATTACACAAATTAGGCCTGTTTTCTCTAGAATTTAGAAGGTTAAGGGGTGATCTGATCGAAGTTTTCAAGCTATTAACAGGGAAAGATAGATAGGTAAAGATAAACTATTTCCACTGGTTGGAGATTCTACAACGAGGAGCATAGTATAAAAATTCGGACCAGACTGTTCAGGAGAGATGTTAGGAAGAACATTCTCATTCAAAGGGTAGTAGCAGTTTAGAACTCTCTCCCACAAACAGCAATTGAAGCTAGATCTAGATTTTTGTTGAGGAAAGGTATTAAAGGACATGGGCTAAAGAAAAATGGAATTAGGTCACAGATCAGCCATGAACTCATTGAAAGGCAAGACAGGCTCGAGGGGCTGAATGGCCTACTCCTGTTCCTATGTTCCTAAATGATTCATTTTGGAAGGAATAACAGGAAGCCAGAGTACTGGGCTAATGGTAAGATTCTTGGTAATGTGGATGAGCAGAGAGATCTCGGTGTCCATGTACATAGATCCCTGAAAGTTGCCACCCAGGTTGAGAGGGTTGTTAAGAAGGCGTATGGTGTGTTAACTTTTATTGGTAGAGGAATTCAGTTTCGGAGCCATGAGGTCATGTTGCAGTTGTACAAAACTCTGGTGCGGCTGCATTTGGAGTATTGCATGCAGTTCTGGTCGCCGCATTATAGGAAGGATGTGGAAGCATGAGAAAGGGTGCAGAGGAGATTTACTAGGATGCTGCCTGGTATGGACAAAGATCTTATGAGGAAAGGTTGAGGGACTTGAGGTGTTTTCGTTAGAGAGAAGGAGGTTAAGAGGTGACTTAATAGAGGCATACAAGATGATCAGAGGATTAGATAGGATGGACAGTGAGAGCCCTTTTCCTCGGATGGTGATGTCTAGCACGAGGGGACATAGCTTTACATTGAGGGGAGACAGATATAGGACAGATGTCAGAGGTAGGTTCTTTACTCAGAGAGTAGTAAGGGCGTGGAATGCCCTGCCTGCAACAGTAGTGGACTCGCCAACATTAAAGGCATTTAACTGGTCATTGGATAAACATATGGACGATAATAGAATAGTGTAGATGGGCTTTAGATTGGTTTCACACGTCGGCGCAACATCGAGGGCCGAAGGGCTTGTACTGCGCTGTGATGTTCTATTGTTCTAAGTCAGCAGTGGAGAAGCTTGATATCTCAGCAACACACACACACACTCTCTCTCTCTCTCTAGTTGTCTATTTCCATGACGAAGCATGCATTTGCACACAAGTCTGCAGAGCAATAGTCCTGTGCACGCTGCTCTGTACATGCAAGACCTAGACTGTGTACCCATGTCATACCAAGCAGCTCAATCACTTGCACTTGAACTGCCTTCGGAAGGTTCCGAGGATCAGATGGGAGGACAAAGTACAAGACACGGAGGAGGGTGGCTGACCCGAGCTGGCATTGCCAAGCACCCGCACCACGTTGAGACAGTCACAACTGAGCTGGGATGGTCACTTAGCTAGAATGCCCGGCACTCCCTTACCAAATCTCCCACGGGGAGCTCGCGTCTGAGGTACACTCTCATGGAAGTCAACTAAAACGTTACAAGGATACATCTTCACTTTAGGAGTTTTGTTTTCAACCCGGAATACTGGGAGAAGCTCACCCAAGAGCTCTGGAGGGGAGTAACTCAATGCACAAACTGTGCGGCCTCTTTTGAAACCCCGAGCCAGCAACTTAGAAACCAACCCTGTGCGGGATCCTGAACTCTGGAGCAGTAAAGCCTCTCGGGTGCAGATCAGACTCAGCAGTCACCTGCGTGCCCACTGGAACCCTACCAACACCACACCCCACCCCCCCCCCCTCCCCCCCAACCACAAAATGGTCATCCCCACCTCCAGGACAAACAACACAATCGCGAAAGGCGCCATCTAAATGCAGCTCTCTCTTTTTGCACACCGCCACGTTGTGAATACCGTGCCCAGCTCTGCCACGTGGATAAAGTGGAGATGCCCAGACCCCTGTTGATAACCAGCCTCTGCGCTCACATGGGAAGACCTGCCCCTTGGAGAGGTGGGTGTGGATGCTGAGGGCAAGGTAGCCCATACCCTTAACCCCAGCAAGAGTCTGTCCCTTCACAAGAGGGGAGAAAAAAGCAAAACAATAAACGGATATTGAATCTCACAAATGGCTATAAGCACAGAGGGAGGCCATTCGGCCCACTCCGTCTGTGCCAGCTCACTACAGTAACAATCCTGGTGGTCCCAGACCCCAACCTCATCGCTCTATACATCATTTCTCCCTTTGACGAACACTAAAAAAAAAATTGAATATCAAGCAGCACTGAAACAGCAGCCAAAACCTCGATTCTGTTCGGACACGAGCTTTCCTCCCCCTCTTCTCCTCACCTAGCAAACCCCACCTGACCCTAACCCTAACCTCCCATAGTACAGCAATCGCCCATCTCAAAGGGAAGCAACGCATTGGAGGCTGGCACCTGCCCGCAGAGTTGCTCCCCTCACTGAACAGCCGGATGGTGCTTTCAATTCGTGTTTTCAAAAACAAATGCACACGAGAAATTAAATACCTGGTTAAAAATCGAAACCTGGGGTGTTTGGCCAGGGCCAATTCACCCTCAGGTGCTCGGGTACCGGAATCATTTGGCATTACAAACAAACGGCACTAACGCCCCAGACTGGGCGTCACTGCCACATCGCCTCCAGCGTAAAGGGTGGCGCCCGAGAATAGAATGGTGACTAATTTTTAAATGGAAGCAAATATTTATCTTTTAGCCGCTACAGAAGCTCCTCGGGGAAAGGGGGGGGGAACACTAGGCCCAACCATCTTCAGCTACATCACCGATGATGACCTTTCCTCCCCATTGTGAGGTCAGCAGTGGGGACCTTCTCACAGGGTTTAGCTCTAAAGATGTGCAGGTTGGGTGGATTGGCCACGATCAACCCGTGGGGGTTACAGAGATAAGCCAAGGGTTGCGGGGGGGGGGGGGGGGGGGGGGGGGGGGGGGGGGGGGGAGAAAGAGGAGAGAGAGCTTGCACACAAAAGCAAAGCGTAACACCTCCGTGCCATGCTGAGAGAGTGCTGCACTGCTGGAGGTGCTGCCTTTCAGAAGGGATGCTAAGCGGAGGCCCCTTCTGCCGAGTCCATTAGGGGCAAGAGATTCCTACGGGCACAGGGAACAGCATGGGATTTAATCCCGATGTCCTGGCCAATATCTAATCCTGAACCAATGTCAGGAAACACATTACCTGGCTACGTATAGATTAGCTGCCGTATTTCACACATTACAACAGCAGCTACATTTCATTGGCTGTGAAGTGCTCTGGGATGTCCAGAGATCCAGAAAAGCCCCATCTAAATCACGCTCGATCCAAGCTGAACAAAAAGAGGGGGGTACCGGATGCTCAAGGCTCTTGGGTGCTGCCCCAAGAACAGGGTGTCCGCTTCATCGAGTTCAGCAAAGTAAAAATCAGCCAAAAATAATAATAATAATCGCTTATTGTCACGAGTAGGCTTCAATTAAGTTACTTGAAAAGCCCCCAGTCGCCACATTCCGGCGCCTGTTCGGGGAGGCCGGTACTTGTTCCTGCATTTTCCCATCACAAGGACAACATGAAGCCTTGTGCTAAATCCCTGTGAAGCCACCAGAAACCACAGACCTCAAAGGGAAATTTTACTCCCGTGTGGTTGGCTTTGGCTTCAAGTCTAGCATAGGTGGCAGAATAGGAAAGAGGAGGGCAGCAAGGCGGCACAGTGGTCAGCATTGTTGCCTACGGCGCTGAGGACCCGGGTTCGAATCCCGGCTCTGGGTCACTGTCCGTGTGGAGTTTGCACAATCTCCCCATGACTGCGTGGGTTTCGCCCCCACAACCCAAAGATGTGCAGGTTAGGTGGATTGGCCGCGCTAAATTGCCCCTTAATTGGAAAAAATAATTGGGTCCTCTAAATTTAGTTTTTAAAAATAGGAAAGAGAACAAGTGCATCAAAGTATTGTGATAATGCAGGGGGGGGGGGGGGGGGGGGGGGGGTCTTTCAGAGGAACCAGAGGATCTATCAGAGGATGAATTAAAATAACGGGGAAAGAGCTGACATGGGGACAAGAAAGGGAAGGGGAAGCGTTTTTAGGTGGTGCATTGGTGATTGAACCACCTTGAAAACATGGTTTCTATAATGTGGAGGGCCATTTGTTTTCCCTTCCGTCGTTGTTGGTAATATTAAACAAACTGGTTCGCTGTGACCCGTCCCCCTTCACCTCACCACCAGGCCCCACCTCCCATCCAGCTGGCAACAGTCCAAATTCCATTGCCAGACAAAGCCCTAGTGTCTCCCATCAGCTGCCGTCACAGCCTCGTTCTGCTGCTCTGCTGAGTGAAGTCTGATCTTCTCTCTTTCCCCTACACCACCTTACAGTTTAATAGCACTAATAATGCACTGATCCTCATCCATTATTCACGCTCTTGACCCCTGGCACAGATCGAGGTGTCAACATTGCCTGTAACTCACGTCTGCCGGCTTCCTGGTCTCTGGGCACCATAGTATTCACATTCCCACAATGCAGAAAAGATGCCATTCGGCCCATCAAGTCGGCACAGACCCTCTGAAAGAGCACCCTACCTAGGAAACCCCCCCCCCCCATCTCCGTAACCCCACCTAACCCGCGCATCTTTAGACTTGTGGGAGGAAACCGGAGCACCAGGAGGAAGCCCACGCAGACAGGGGGGAGAGTGTGCAGACTCCGCCCAGACAGTCGCCCAAGGGTGGAATTGAACCCGAACCCCTGGCTCTGTGAGGCAGCGGTACTGCCAGTGCGCACAGAGGGTTCCATCTGACTAACCCATACCAATTCCCAAGCCCCGGAACGCTGATTCTAAAGAAACAGATTCTCCGCTCCCCTTTTATTTGTTGCCTCTTCGGAGTAAAAGGCCTGTGTGTGCTTTCAGACCATATCCATGTTCTCCTCACTCTCTCGATCAACAATGTTAACCGCTGTCTCGATTGTTGATCACGATTAGTCTTTCACTATTGGTCGCGTATTGGCCATCTTAATTTTACTTTTTGTTTTGTATCCGCTCTTGAAGGACTTTCTCGCCCACCCTACAGCACTCAAACCATCAGCCATTTCTTTCTAAGTATCCAATTCAGCTCGACTCTGCATTGCCAACTCTCAAACTCTACCATTGGTGGTGGCTCCCCCTCAGCACAAACGTCTCTTTAAATCCCCTCTTTAAACCGGGTCCGACTCTCCTAATCTCTCCTCCTTGAAGACCCTACCTGAAGATCTATATATTCAACCAAGTTTTAGGTCCCTGCGTGTAACGTCAACACCCACACACGTACACCCCATACCTTCAACCACATTTACCCCACCCCTCACCCACAGCCACAAACACCCCATCCCACCCTGCACCCACACACGTACACCCCTCGCACCCACACCCCATCCCACCCGCACCCACACACATACACCCCATCCCACACTGCACCCACACACGTACACCCCATCCCACCCCGCACCCACACATACACCCCATCCCACCCTGCACCCACACACATACACCCCATCCCACCCCGCACCCACACAAATACACCCCATCCCACCCCGCACCCACACACATACATCCCACCCCGCACCCACACACATACACCCCATCCCACCCCGCACCCACACACATACACCCCATCCCACCCCGCACCCACACACATACACCCCATCCCACCCCGCACCCACACACGTACACCCCATCCCACCCCGCACCCACACACATACACCCCATCCCACCCCGCACCCACACACATACACCCCATCCCACCCCGCACCCACACACATACACCCCATCCCACCCCGCACCCACACACATACACCCCATCCCACCCCGCACCCACACACGTACACCCCATCCCACCCCGCACCCACACACATACACCCCATCCCACCCCGCACCCACACACATACACCCCATCCCACCCCCGCACCCACACACGTACACCCCATCCCACCCCGCACCCACACACGTACACCCCATCCCACCCCGCACCCACACACGTACACCCCATCCCACCCCGCACCCCACACACATACACCCCATCCCACCCCGCACCCACACACATACACCCCATCCCACCCCGCACCCACACACGTACACCCCATCCCACCCCGCACCCACACACGTACACCCCATCCCACCCTGCACCCACACACATACACCCCATCCCACCCCGCACCCACACACATACACCCCATCCCACCCTGCACCCACACACATACACCCCATCCCACCCTGCACCCACACACGTACACCCCATCCCACCTCGCACCCACACACATACACCCCATCCCACCCTGCACCCACACACGTACACCCCTCGCACCCACACCCCATCCCACCCCGCACCCACACACATACACCCCATCCCACCCTGCACCCACACACGTACACCCCATCCCACCTCGCACCCACACACATACACCCCATCCCACCCTGCACCCACACACGTACACCCCTCGCACCCACCCACAGCCACCCCATCCCACTCCGCACCCACACACGCACACCCCATCCCACCCTGCACCCACACACGTACACCCCATCCCACCCTGCACCCACACACATACACCCCATCCCACCCCGCACCCACACACATACACCCCATCCCACCCTGCACCCACACACATACACCCCATCCCACCCTGCACCCACACACATACACCCCATACCTTCAACCACATTTACCGCACCCCTCACCCACAGCCACAAACACCCCATCCCACCCTACACCCCATCCCACCCTGCACCCACACACCCCGCACCCACACCCCATCCCACCCTGCACCCACACACATACACCCCATCCCACCCTGCACCCCATCCCACCCTGCACCCACACACCCCGCACCCACACCCCATCCCACCCTGCACCCACACACCCACAGCCACCCCATCCCACTCCGCACCTACACACGTACACCCCATCCCACCCCGCACCCACACACGTACACCCCATCCCACCCCGCACCCACACACGTACACCCCATCCCACTCCGCACCCACACACATACACCCCATCCCACCCTGCACCCACACACGTACACCCCATCCCACCCCGCACCCACACACATACACCCCATCCCACCCTGCACCCCACACACGTACACCCCTCGCACCCACACCCCACACCCACATACACTCCATCCCACTCCGTACCCACACACACACACCCCATCCCACCCTGCACCCACACACGTACACCCCTCGCACCCACACCCCGCACCCACATACACCCCATCCCACTCCGTACCCACACACGTACACCACTCGCACCCACACCCCATCCCACCCTGCACCCACACACCCCGCACCCACAGCCATCCCATCCCACTCCGTACCCACATACATACATCCCACACACCCACCCCCATCCCACCCCACACACCCTGCATCCACAGCCACTTACACCCCATCCCACTCTGCACCCACAAATGCATAGGCCCTGCACCCACACACACGTACAACCTGGACCCACAACCACATACACCCGATCCCGCCCCGCACCCGCACCCACCCCATCCCACCTCACACCCACAAACTTACACCACCGGCACCCACACACCCCAACCCCCCCCCCCCCCCAACAACCCATAACCATGTACGTCCCACAACCACATACGCCCCGCACCCCACAACCACGTACACCCCCCACAACCACGTACACCCCACACCCCACAACCACGTACGCCCCACACCCCACAACCACGTACGCCCCACAACCACGTACGGCCTGTACCCCACAACCACGTACGCCCCACACCCCACAACCACGTACACCCCCCACAGCCACGTATGCCCCGCACCCCACAACCACGTATGCCCCGCACCCCACAACCACGTACGCCCCCCACCCCACACACCCCTTCAGTTTGATCTCACTACTTTTATACCTTTTCGACTGATTACACTTCAGTCATTTGCCTGGAGATATTTTCCGTATTATATGAATGCAGTCGTCGCAGAATTACGGGTTACACCAGTTGCGAGAAGGCGGAGAAGAGCAGCTAACGCGAGGTTTTACCGTCCCTCATTTCACCCAGTTAGGACCAGGTGGCTACATATATCCCTCTCCGAATGCAGGCGGTGGCATCCAAGGGGCAACTGTGCCCCGCACTCTCCGTGGCTGAATGCACGGTCGGCAACGGCAACTGGGGATGCACAAAGACCAGAGTCAATGACACACAGAGGCCAACATGCTCACTCTGGGCCACACTCAGTCCAGAGGCCACAATCAATCCTCCCACCAGCCAAAGGTTTTATTTAACCACCTAAAGTGTATGAAAATAAACCAAACTCCATGAAGGACTATTCCAGTGACCACGTGCTCAGCCAACTCATCACATTTGAATTTTGGGTCAAAAAAGGTCAAATATGAAGGATGCAGGAATTGCGAAAGGATCGGAAATGCCGGAAATATTCAGCCAGTCCGACAGAAAGGAGCAAAGTTAACATTTCAGGGCCGAGGGC
>NC_052158.1:17195315-17253794 GCF_902713615.1 Scyliorhinus canicula | reverse complement strand
CCTTCAGTGGCCATTTGGACGTTGCAGTGGGGTGATTTTTTTATTTTTTAGCGGTCGAACCGGAGCTACCCCTCCCACCCAGAGAAGGAAAAACCTGGCCTAGCTGAGGAGGCAACAAATCAGGCTCTCTTTGGAGAGCAAGATAAGAGTGCAGCACCAAAATTGGTCACGGCCAATAATCGGGCATTGCAGTTTGCCTGAAAGTTCTTGATCAAATGAGGCAGGGGTATTGGTCACAGTGACCTCTGGCCATTTCTTTGACCGGGTAATTCTGGGGCAGCACAGTGGTCAGCACTGCTGCCTCGCAGCGCTCGGGACCCGGGTTCGATCCCGGCCTTGGGGGGGGGGGGGGGGGGGGGGGGGGAAGACTGTCTGTGTGGAGTTTGCACGTTCTCCCCGTGTCTGTGTGGGATTCCTCCGCATGCTTCCCACAGTCCAAAGATGGTGCAAGTTTAGGTGGATTGGCCATGTTAAAATTGCCCCTTGGTGTCCAGGGATGTGCAGGTTAGGTGGGGGTTATGGGGATGGGCTGGGACGGGGGGGGGGGGGGTTGGGCCTAGAGGGTCAGTGTTGACATGATGGGGCGTTGGCCTCCTGCTGCACCTTAGGGATTCTGTGGTTCTACGGAAAGGTTGTTCAGCTTTCGGGGGGAAGGGAGAGGAGACAGAGGGGGGGAAGAGAGAGGGGGGGAAGAGAGGCGGTGAAATGATAGCGGTGAGAATGCGGAACCCGCTACCAGTGGGGAGGGGCTGAGCTGAACACACGGATGCCTTGATGGGGGAGCCGGACAATTACATGGGCCAGGCAGGGAAGATTATGCTGACAGGGTTCGATGACGGGATGGGGTGGCGAGAGTTGTGTGGCGTGTAAACATCAGTGTTGATCTGCTGGGTCGAAGGATCTGTTTCTGTGCAATACAATCCAGGCCACGAGGATAGATTCCAGCTCTGCTGTGGTGCCAGCATTGCACTTACCCGCTCGGCCTGGTTGGGAATGAGCCCGTCTCCTGTATCAGTTGGGGAGGAGGGTGCAGGGCAGGGGTGACCTATGATCCGGTTTCTTTGTGGAGCGGTGTCAAGTGTTCAGTTTAATGTCTGAAAGCTTGAATGTGCCTCGCTCTCTCTCTCTCTCTCTCTCCATAGCTCCCTCGCTCTCTCTCCCCCTCCCCCACCCCCCACCCTCTCTTACACATCATTGAAAAGTCAACAAGACATCTTTGCAAAATTGCCAGGAGGATCTGCTGCTAAAAGGCCTCTGTTAAATCTTGCTCTGCAGGTCGAGTCACTTCGTCACTCCCTGAACCAAGCTGGGGGCTACGGAGAAGGTCTGGGTGTCAATCAGATCTACAGTCCGCGGGATGTGAGGGTAGGTGAATCGTTGCTCCATTGGGCGTTGCTGGGAACAGGCCAAATCAGGAATGAGTGGGGGGGGGGGGGGGGGGGGGGGGGGGGGGTTGGGAGTGACTGCATTTTACTAAACTGCAACCATTTCTGACTGGGCTGGGTCTTTGCACAATTACCTCCCTAAGTGTTAGTGAGCTCCGAGCAGCAGTTTATTCCACACCAGAGCTTTGAGCAACTTGGCCCAGCGCTGACACACCACCAGAGCAATAGCACTCCTATAGCCCCAGGGCAGCACGGTAGCATAGTGGTTAGCACAATTGCTTCACAGCTCCAAGGTCCCAGGTTCGATTCCCGGCTTGGGTCACTGTCTGTGCGCAGTTTGCACGTTCTCCACGTGTCTGCGTGGGTTTCCTCCGGGTGCTCCGGTTTCCTCCCACAGTCCAAAGATGTGCAGGTTAGGTGGATTGGCCATGATAAATTGCCCTTAGTGTCCAAAATTGCCCTTAGTGTTGGGTAGGGCTACTGGGTTATGGGGATAGGGTGGAGGTGTGTACCTTGGGTAGGGTGCCCTTTCAAAGAGCCGGTGCGGACTCGATGGGCTGAATGGCCTCCTTCTGCACTAAGTTCTATGATTAAATCTCAATGCCAGCAGATCTCTCTTGGCTTGGCCCGTCTTCATTCAGGGAGTTGGTTTTTCAATTGTGTTATTATGTTTCTAAATGGTAAATGTCCATCAGAATGTGAGAGGCTGTAGTTGTGACACTTTTGAGGAAGATTTGCAATTTTAATATGTTTGTGGATCTCTGTTGGTTTCGTTGTGGGTAAATTACAGCATAAGCTCTATCTTGGGGGGTGTGGGGTGGTGCAGGGGTAATATAGAGCGAAGGGATCCTTTCCCCACCTCAGTGGGTTCACGTTATAATAATCTTTATTGTAGTCAGCAGTAGGCTTACATTAACACTGCAATGAAGTTACTGTGAAAAGCCCCTAGTCGCCACACTCCGGCGCCTGTTCAGGTACACAGAGGGAGAATTCAGAATATTCAATTCACCTAACAGCGCGTCTTTCGGGACTTATGGCAGGAAACCCGCGCAGACACGGGGAGAACGTGCTGACTCCGCACAGACAGTGACCCAAGCCGAGATTCGAACCTGGGACCCTGGCGCTGTGAAGCAGCTGTGCTCACCACTGTGCTACCATGCCGCCCGCCGCCTCGTTGTGACATTTCCGAAAGAACAATGACTCATATAAGCAGCTGGAACGTGATGAAACACCCTGACACCTTTCACAGGAGCGTTATTAAACAAAGTATGATGCTGAAGCACGTCAGGAGACATTTGAGTCAGGCCCGGCCACCATAGGTGGAGCTGATCGGTCTGGGGGAATGGGAGGGATGGATCGAAGGGCGTCTCAGCTTCCAGCTGTGTCAACACAAGGAGCTACGCTGTTCTGGGTTAGGGCAGTGCAGTGCGGGCAATCTTTGTTCCACATTCTAGGCTGTTCCCTGAGACGTTAAACTGGGACCCATTTTGGGCAGAGGCGGTGTTTCGGAAAGAGGAGGGGTGGGGGGGGGGGGGTTCTCTCTGGCCTTGTGACCAACATTTATCCCTCAACCTACATCGGACCTGGCCATTACCAAGCGGCCGCCTGTGGGACCTTGCTGCGCGCAGATTTGCAAATGCTTGGCAAAGCCCGTGCTCGATGCTCTTAACCTGTCCTTTTCCATTCGCTCCCCTCCAGGCTAACGGAGGATGGCAAGATGCGGCCACCCCGTCTTCTGTGACATCGCCAACAGAAGGACCCGGAAGCGTACACTCGGATACCTCCAACTGATCTCCCGGCAACAGAACCATTCCCTGATCCAATGGGCTTTCTCCAGAGTTGACCAATAAGAAGAGAAGACAAATGACAAAGCGGCGAGGATGAAGAAAGAAATGGGGGGGTGATACTGATACTAACCAATCACCTTATGTTTTACTGTAAAACCTTAGGCTTCAGTGTGGCGATTAAAGGAAAGGCTGCTATCTTAGACCACAAAAGAAAACCCCCCCCAAAATGTCACAAGTGCTTTGGCTTGCACTGTTTCCATGGGAACCAGACATGCAGTTCTGCACCTCCCCACATTCTGGCCTGACATCAGTCACTTCCGACGCCTGGGCAGGCAAACCTGCCCATTCCTGAGAATTTCTCCTGCCGGAAGTAAGGATGTTGTCCACCGCGCAAGGGGTGGAGCTTTAACAGCCCAGTGGTGACCTGTTGCCATAGAATCGGCCCGCGGCAATGGTACAGGAGGAGCTGGCAATTCGGGAGGCCGGCAGGAACGTAGATAGAGAATTGTTAGCTCACCCCGAGAGACCTTCTATGCAGACACTTGCAAATGTGCTGATGATGTTCTTCTGTTGCGAAATCTTCATGTTTTCAGTATTGTGTTTGGTGTGGGGTGGTGATGGGGCAGTATTCATAATCCAATAAGTAAAGACCTATAGAGACAGAAGCTCATCAGGCCAGAGGCTCCTATAGTTGGAAAGAGAATTATAGAACATAGATGGTGCAGTTAACGTGAAGCATTAAGTCCTGTTTCGTTTGTGAGTTCAGTAAGGGAAGGGAAATCTCCATCTGCTTCTCTTCATCCATCTCTCTCTCTCGTTTATCTCTTGCTCTTTTTTTTTTTTTGTTTCTTCTGCTTTTCTTCAATCTCTTTTTTTTTACACTAGCATTCTTTATCTCTTTTTCCACTCTCTCGTTCTTTCTCCCTCTCCTCTCCTCCCCTCCTCTCCTTTCCCTCTGACCTCCCCCATTTTCCCCTTTCAGTCTGTCAGTCGAGCCGCTCTCCCTGTAGAACTGAATACAGCCTTCGTTCCGGCAAGTTTAATGAAGGTCAGAATTGCCCTTCTGAGGCCAGGCTAGGCGAGAGTGTGTACCTTCATCGAGCAAGAGTTCCTACGGCATTTGAAAACACCGTAAAGGGGAGCGTTTGAAGGCAGAGAGACTGCAAACGTTGTCTAACTTTTTAGGGTGTTTTTGTTTTGGGGGGTGGGGGGGGGGGGGGGTAAACCCTGTGAGCTGTTGGTTCAGAACTATGATCGTTGAGAGGACCCTAGAGTGACGGGTTGAGAAATCCCTTTCTCTCTTTGCTCCTCCTTCTCTCTCTCTCTCTCTCCCCCCCCCCTCCCCCCCCCCAACCATCCCCCACCCCTCACTAAAACTGAAGATGGAGAATCCTGCCCCGGCCTCTCTCTCTCACCAGTTTGAAGCCACAAGCACAAACCTGCCTGATTGCTGGATCATTGGCGGCACCTTTTCTCGCGCGGAGAGACTGAAAGCATGGCTCGTAAACTGGTCTTGGGGAGCACCAGGCGGTGTTCAAACAAGAATACCTTTATTCCTTGACCTGCCTTGATTATGGGGAGGGCTGCTTCATGGGCCTACAGGCCAATGAATCGATACTGGGAGGCTGCTTCCCGTTGACTTTTTATAAGAGAGGGGCGGAGGCGGAGGGGCACGAGTGGGGCGCCAGCGTCGTGACGATTGCTTCCAAGAACTTGGGGCAACCAGAGGACGGCGAGATTTGAGAGCCTCCATGTTTGATGTCGGATGTGGTTCCTCCAGACAAGGAGGCAATCGGTCGGCATCCACCCCGGGTCAGGTCTTGGGGCAGTGCCTACCGGGGTTGAGGGACGGGAGCTTGCTTCACCGGTTGGCGGAACGTCTTTCTGGCGCAGCACACGAGGGCCGGTTAGAGTGCGAGACCATGTTCTTGCTCCCGCGAGCATGTTGAGTGCCCAATGACCCAAGCATGGTAGCACAAGTGGCTTCACAGCGCCAGGGTCCCAGGTTCGATTCCTCGCTGGGTCACTGTGCGGAGTCTGCACGTTCTCCCCGTGTCTCCGGGTGCTCCGGTTTCCTCCCACAGTCCAAAGACGTGCAGGTGGATTGGCCATGATAAATTGGCCTTAGTGTCCAAAAGGTTAGGAGGGGTTATTGAGTTATGGGGATAGGGTGGAAGTGAGGGCTTAAGTGGGTCGGTGCAAACTCGATGGGCCGAATGGCCTCCTTCTGCGCTGTATGTTCTATGTAATCTAAGGGCAGACCAGAGGTGGCTTGTGATGTTACCTCCCTGCTTTTGTTGCGACATTGCTTTCAAATGATCCCCGCAATTGGTCTGCAGGCCCAGGCGAAGGTGCTCAATACCCTCCGGCTCAAAGACTGTCAAAGGCATTAAATGCCGATGGTTTCTGATCAAACTCTTCTTAAAGGCTCCAAAACCACAAGAGAAGGTTTTACACATTTTAACGACAAATTGGAGGGCAGGGGGTGGGAAGAGTCGCTTTTTGCTCTGGTTAAGTTTTTTTAAGGTTTGATCACACACTGAAGGCTGAGGTTTTACAGTGAGGTTTTTAACACTGCGTTTTAGTTGTGCCGACCTGTGAGGCACAATGTATATACTGTAGAAAGAAGTATTTGTACATGACTAGCCAATCAAAAAAAAATAAAACAGCTTTATTACCTCATGCAAGCTCATATAAACCAATAGAATTACTACACGTTTGACCGACTTAGACTGCTCACATACTACCTCTGACAACACTCACACTAGAAAATATTTTTGTTTGTTTGTTTTTCCTCTTAAAGTGTTATTCGGGTCAGCACAAAATTGCAGTGTAATGATTTTTTTCATCCCAAGGCGCTCAGAAATAATACTTCTGACGGATTTCCATATGTTTCACATAGGCGGGCAGATCCTTGTATATTTTTTTTGAAGCGTAAATCGAAGACCAATTTTTAATGAATTTTGTGGCCAATTTTCAAATGTTACTGAGAGGGGCACTGTCGTCATGCATCTCTGGCCTTAAGAGGGGTCACCAACTATTGAATTCTGCATTTATTCTGAAGAGAAAGAAAAACACACTTCTCATTAAACCTTGTGTTCCCATCTTTCTCTCTCTCTTTCTCTCTCTCTCTCTCTCTCTTCCTTCAACGATGCAATTCAGGCTGTATCCTTGAAAATCATTCGTAAAACGCCCTCGTCCTTGCCCATCACCGATGGCCCCGGTGGCCGGGTGTATCCAGGTTGAACCGTTCCCGGTGGCGGCGGCCCCCTTCAATCATGTTGGGCCGAGGTATGTGAAAGGAAGGGAGAGAGGGCACGGGGCCAGCCATCAGTTCTGGGGCGCCAGGGGCCTTGCCTACAGTCTCTCCCATTGCCAAGCTGGGTGTTCCTTTACGATGGGGGAAAGGGGTTGGGCAGCTTGGTGCCCACGCTGGGTGAGGGATGCTCCTGACGAATGACGCTCAGGAAGCCGCGCTTTGAACAAAACAAAAAATGGTGCCTCGGTGTCTACTTTAGTAGGCAGGGCGGGCAGTTAACCGAGAGTCAGATCTCCGTCCCAATTGTCCTGCCCGAAATGTCAGGTGTTTGGTGGGTCCGGGTTAGGATTGGGGATTAACAGCCTCCTCGCCGACCTGTGGTCCTTTTTCTTGAATGGCGAATTTGCTCTCAACCAGCCCGACATTTTGGGTGATAGAATTTGGAAAGATATCGGGAACGGGAAGAACAGAGTTTCCCTGCGAGTACTGTGGTCAGCAGAGATCTGTTGATTGCAGAGCCTTCCTTTTATGGTCACAAAGTACGATTCCACCTATCGGAATGTGCAATGGTCAGGGGCCTACTCCTGTACTGAAGATGTTGCTAAACAGTGGGTGCAAAATGATACCATTTTGTTATTAGGCAAATTAGGGTTGGTTTAGCACAGGGCTAAATCGCTGGCTTTGAAGGCAGGCCAGCAACACGGCTCAATTCCCATACCAGCCTCCCCGAACAGGCGCCGGAATGTGGCGACTAGGGGCTTTTCACAGTAACTTCATTTGAAGCCTACTTGTGACAAGCCATTTTCATTTCATTTTCATTTCAAATTGACCGGGACGGTGGTGTGGGAGTAATTGTGTACTGCTTTCAAAGAGCCAGTGCAGCTGCACAGCCACCGGCTCCCTGTGCTGTATCATTCAATATGATTTTCACGTGGGAGAATCTACCAAATGGCCTTTAAAATTGCAATATTTTGTATTGTAAATAATAAGAACCAGGAGGTGATTGGGGGATGTTTATTTTTGCGATGGGGGTCAGATTTCCAGTACAGTTGAGAGGTTTTCACGTATAATTGGTTGCTGGAATAGCCTGACCAGGTTACCATGGTAACAGTTTCTTTTTGCAACCAAACAGGACTTGAGCAGCGAAACGACAAAAATGGCTTTGCCCTTTCTTTCCCTTTCCCCTCCACTTTAAAAATGCTGCTGCAAACACTAGGCCCCAGGCCTGGCCTTTTCAAATCCTGGTTTGCACTGGCCGAGGACAATAGTCTCTTCAGGCCCAATGTTGGTTCTGTCGGGATTTACTTGAGGAGACGACTTCCTGTGCACCTCTGACTACTTCCTGTTGGCAACAAAGTGTCCATGTGGAGCCTCATCGCATGAAGGCTGCGTTGTGGATTTGTAATTGCAATTCTTTTCTGAATAAAAGGTTGCAAATGGGATAGCCCGCTCGTGTTCCAATGCAAGCATGCCCAAAGGTCTCCCCAGAAGATGTTTAGATTGTCAATAGCGTCATGAATTGTCAGGCAATAGATAGTGCCATTCGACACCCAAATTACTAATTTCCTCCCTGGCCCTCCTCAGCCATTCCCCCACCCATGCCCCATTCTTAGCAATTAGCTTTGTTCAAAAGAGAAGGACCAGCGGAGGGGGAAGAAACTAAACTAAATGGCCCATTCAACATTAGTTACTCTGGAGCCTTTGAATGGAGCGGACCTATCACTTCCTCCCAAAACTATTTTCTTCACAAGCCCTCAGTCTATTAACCCCATGGTAAGTGTGGAGTGCAAGGTTCTCTTGAATCATAGCAATGCAAAGATATGTTGATTCCCCTCTTGAGTACACGAGACTGGTTAGGTTTTCAAGATGCTCCGATTATGGCCTGTGGCTATTGCTTTTGTTTATTTTAAAAACTATTTCATCATTTCTGACCTTATTTTCAAATCTCAACCCCCTCCTCCCCCCTCACCTCGTTCCAACTTTGATGTATTCCATGTATGCTTTACGAATGTTTGCATTTCTTTTTCAAAAGATAGTAACGAGGGAACGAGTTGTGGTTCTAGCTTAAATGAGTCTTAAATTGCTATTTCTGTTCCAAATGGTCTTTAGTGGAGAGGCGGGATGCTTTTCTTTTTTTTTGGCAGAGTGTAGGAAAGCATGTGTGCATCTACGTGCACCCCTGCCCGTCCTTCAATATCATCACCAACCAACCCTCCCTCTCCCCCATTCTCCCCCCCCCCCCCTCAAATCCTCCCTTCCCTTCACATTGGACTATTGACACTTAAAATGTCCGCCAGTCCAGAATCGTTGGGGTTAGGGAGTGAGGAAATGGATGGGGCTGAGTGACACCTGGGGCCTACTTTGGAAAACCCGACCTTTTGGTGACCGTCCAGGTTTTTGGCTAAGAAACCTTGAAGGGAGACCTCCATGTGACTTAATATTAACAAAGCTGTTGGCCCAAAGTGTACTCTCTTTTTTTTAAACAAAAAAAAACAAGTTTGAAATGCACACTGCGGGGGGGGGGGGGGGGGGGGGGGGTTGGGAGTTGGCTGGGTGGGATGGCGGTGCTGTGGAAACCAGAACCTGTCTCTTTGAGCGTTATGCTGCCATTCTGTGCTGCGAAGTAACCATTATTGCTTTCAATAAACTTTATTGTTCCACGCAGTTTTTTTTTGTGTTTTGTGAAACCAAGTTTTCTTTCGTTTCAAATGCCGAATTTGCTTTCAAGGGGCAAGAGGTAAAGAGGGCAGAGGTACTGAGGCTACGTAGGTGAGATCAATCAGTGGACTTCCACATGTAGTTTTTCCAATCCCACTCGCCCCTCTGCTCTTGCCCCCTTCGCCCTCTCTTGCCTCCTCTTACCACCCCCCCCCCCCCCCATGCCCCCCAACTGTGTTTTGATTGCAAATTAAGGGAACATGAGGAAATCATGCCCACGCCTCATTGACCTGGGATTTGTGGCATCAGTGTTTTTTTCTGGAATGTGTTCCTTTGACAGGACGGCCGTGTGGTTTTGAGGTGTCAAGTCACCAGCAAGTTTCCAGAATAGTCGTCCAGCATTGGTTCGCTCAATTTACATTTTCGCTTCAGCCGTTCGATTTCCATCTTTTATTTTCTTTTCCACCCTTTGGCAGCTTCCCCAAAGTAGCAGCAACGTACGGCAGATGCTCGTGCTCCGCAATATTAAAAAAAAACAAAAATGCTGGATAAAACTCATCAGGTCCTGGCAGCAGCCGTCGGGGCGAGGAAGAAACAGGGATGATGGGCGGGACTTTCCGGCTCCCCCAGCCCGTGTGTTTCTCGTGCCCCGTGCCGAATTCACCGGCGGTGAAATTCTCTGCTCCCGCCGCTTGTCAATGGGATTTCCCATTGAAGCCAACCCCTGCTGTGAAACCCAGGAAACCCCCGCGGGCAGGAGAAATCCGGCCAATGTCTCGAGTCCAAAATGGCACCTCTTCCGGTGGGATTTTCCAGCTGTTCCCGCCGGCTGGATCTTCCAGTCCTGCCGACGACAACCCCCCTCCGCCGCGGGGCGTTGAAAGTCGCGAACAACGGGAAGCCCCATTGACAATGGCGGAACCGGAAGATCCAGCCACCGGCCAAGAGAGGGACCTCTTTCCCCCCCCCCCCCACAATAAATGCCGGAGGGGGGAGGACCCCACTCTACAGAACTGTAACGTTAACTCTTTTTGTTTGTCTCTCCACAGGTGTTGCTGGATCTGCCCCGTTTTTCCCAGCACGCACCCGGTTTTTATGTTGGTAGTCCCCATTTGGTTTTGCCCGTGGCAGCCGGTGTCGAAATATCGGCCGTGTGGCTGGAGTTTGTGCTCCCCACCACCCTCCTCCTGCCCCTCTTCTGAGCCAACCGGTGCAACCTCCTGTTCCTTTCCCCCTTGCCACGGATATCCAGCTTTCCTTACTTGAGCCATTCATAGATTTATTTATTTTTACAGTGCAGAAGGAGGCCATTCGGCCCATCGAGTCTGCACCGGTTCTTGGAAAGAGCACCCTACCCAAGGTCAACACCTCCACCCCATCCCCATAACCCAGTAACCCCACCCAACACACTAAGGGCAATTTATCATGGCCAATCCACCTAACCTGCACATCTTTGGACTGTGGGAGGAAACCGGAGCACCCGGAGGAAACCCACGCAGACACTGGGAGGACGTGCAGACTCCGCACAGACAGTGACCCAAGCCGGAATCGAACCTGGGACCCTGGAGCTGTGAAGCGATTGTGCTATCCACAATGCTACCGTGCTGCCCAGGGGTGAAGGAGAGAGGGAGACTGTGCGTGAGGGAAGTGAGAAAGAAATATCGAGCAAGATTAACAAGGGGCGGTGAGGATTGCTGCTTTTCACCCTGGTGCCAGCGAGGTCCAAATTCTCACCACGTTCTGGGCAAAGATAGGAATTCACCAGCCTTTGGCTGGCAGCCGGAGTCTCTGGCGGATTGAAGCATCTGGGAAAATGGGCAACGGAACTGCTTTCGGTTAGAGCACGCACTTGATGCCAATATTGGTCTACCCCACAAGTAGAAATGGCCTCACCGAACCTCTTCAAGGTTAAATATGGAATTGCTGTAGGTCGCCAATGCCTTCGAAACCACATTGGAAGGAGTGGATGGAGTCCCTGCTGTGCACCACAGCCCCAGATAATTCCTCACCCCCTCAAAATAACAAGTGGGGAAATCTGGGGCCAATAACCAGTGTGGGATTTTAAGGCCCGGTTTCCCCAGAAACAGGGCACAACGAAAGAAAATAAAGCAAAAGAAAAAGGCTACAGCATTAAGACGCGGCAACCGTGTTAAAGCACAGACGCACATGAACAGAAAATGGATGGCTGTGAGAAGGCATTTCAATCCACAGTTTCACCAGGCGAATGAAGCAAATTGGAAGTTGCACAGGTGCAAGATAAAGGCACAAAAATACAAAACCCCAGGACTGCCGAAATAAAAATGCAAATGGAAATGCAAAGCAGAGCAATCAGTCTTTGGAAGTAAGAAAAGAGATTAACATTTTCTGTGCGACCCTTCCTCTGAGGGGTCTGGTAACGTGATCTGAAATGGGAGCCAATTCCCAGAGCAAATTTCTGCCTGCCTTGTCCGAACCAGCCAGAGATTTCCGGCGGTTCCTTCTGGAACTTTCTTTTGTTGTACTTCTCTCTCTTTGCCCCCCCCCCCGGACAACCCCGGGTTCTGTGTTGCTCCTTTGTGAGGGGCGACCGGGGAAAAGGGCCGAGGGTGAGACGTTAGGTCTCATTCGCGTCACCTTGATGTGGGGCCTACTTCAGCGCCAAAAGCCTACTTCAGGCTGGTTTGTAAGACACCCGAAGCCACGCTCGGTCGGACGGGTGATGGCGAAAAGGATTTTCATTTTACACTGCCGGCGGAATTGAAATGTTCAGACGGGAAAAATTACTTTCTTGAGGCGGAATTGGCACCACGTGCAGCTATAAATAGAGCGGTTTAACCTTTGTCAGTCTGATTTTCTGAATGTTGTCAAAAGCATAATTTTAAACCAGATTTCTCTTGGGGCTATGGATTAATTGTCTCGGCATCCTAATAGTTGAAGCTTGTGCCTATTTTGCTCTCCTCTGTCTCTGCTTAACCTTGCCAATGTAACCCATGGCCCTGACGGCAGTAGGGGGTGGCTGAAGTGGGAGGAGGGGCAGACACGGTGAAGTTATCATTAACACACACAAATTGGCAGTCATGATTGCACAAATCCTTATGTAGCTTTATTGGTTTTCGCTTCTTAACATAGAAAATAGGAGCAGGAGGAGGCCATTCGGCCCTTGAAGCCTGCTCCACCACTTATTATGATCATGGCTCATCATCCAACTCAATAGCCTAATCCCACTTTTCCTCCATATCTGTTGATCCCCTTCACTCTAACTGCTTCTTGAAAACATGCCGGCCGGGATTCTCCGACCCCGAACCGGCGACTGGAGAATGGGCGGCAGTCGCGCGCGTGGTCCGACAGGCCTGCGATTGGGGGCTACCGATCGGCGGGCGCGCGCGATCCAGGTGGGCCTACCTTCTTCCTTGCCGGGCCGCTGTGTCGCTACGGCACATTGTGCGGCGCCGGCATGGAAACGGGCACCACGCGCATGCGCGGACCCGCGCCGGCAGTGCAGGGCTGCGTATCGCCGCCAGAGCTGCGTGCAGCACTCCAGCGCCAGCGCCACCACCTAGCCGGCATTTTGGGGAATCCCAGCCACGATGTTTTGGCCTCAACTCCATCCTGTGGTAACGAATTCCATCGGCCCACAACTCTCCGAGTGAAGAGATTTCTCTAAATTCCTGTCTAAATGGTCTACCCCGTTGTATAGAGAATCCCTTCACCCCCTCCAACCCCCCCCCCCCCTCAACGGGTGGGGAGGGGGGGGTCATGTTCCAGTTGCACGGTTAAATAAAGCTTTTTCTAATTGTATATGAAAAAAGAATCAATCAAATTCACTTAAAATCGGGGAAAGATTTTTTGAGTGTCTAAATTCCATGTTCTGTGAACCATTTCAGTACCCATCATCCAAAACATCATTTTTGACTGAGAGTGGGATCATCCTCATTAAGGATTCTTGGAGACTTGCGCACACGGGGAACATTCATCTCTCTCCTGCCTCTCTGCGTCTCCAGCACCAGCTTATCCGCCATCTTCCCTTTGCCTCACCCCTGCTGCTGAATTGCCACTTCAGTCCTTCGAAAGGGGAGCAGGAGAGGATGCCCTGACCTTACCTAGTCTTCAGTTGATCTGAGATTTAAAAAATAGCTTATCTGGTCATTATCACATTGCTGTTTGCGTGAGTTTGCCATGCGCTCCTCATGTCCCAGGACAAGTTTGTCAATACCTCCTTTGTCCCCACTTACCCCTGGCCTTCCATTCTGCCTCCCCTCCTTTGACCCCTTTCCAGCTCCCCAATTCTACCTTTCCTCAGCTCTGTAGAAGGATCATTCAGATCCAAAAACATTAACCCTGTTTCTCCAGAGATGCTGCCAAAGCGGCTGGGTTTATCCCGCCACACCACCCCACACCTCCCACCTGCGACCTGCCTCCCCTTCCCCAGCCTCTCCTCCATGTCAATAGACTCCAGAATCTCCAGCCTGACTGAACCCATCACTAAGATCATTGACTCTGTCTCTTTCGCCCTGCGGCCTTGTCTAGCCTCAGGTCAATTTCTCCGCCCCGCCGAGCACACCCCCTGCATCCCCCCCCCCCCCCCCCCCCCCCCCCCCCCATCCCCCTCACCCACTCCCTGAGACCCCTCTCCACCCCAGGCAGCCGAATGAACATGTCACAAAAAAATGCCTGCCCTTTAACCTGGTTGCCAGGGTGATGAGCAGCTGTCCGTCCGAGAGTCATTTCACACTGATTATTTCCTCGTTGATGGTGGCAGATGTCGACCCTCCCCACCCCCACCGTTTCCCTACACCCTCACTACCCCCCCCCCCCCCACCCCCCAACAGCTGGGATGTTAATATTTCCATCAGGGAGGTGTCATTTACACATGAGAATTTGGAGCATTCAGAGATCAGCGGTTTGAAGCAAACCATTGAGAAATAGGACATTTGCTCTGGCCATTAACCTGCTTAGCCCTGAAGGAGGATCACTGCTCCTTCTGGCTGCTGCTGTCTTAACTAGCCATTATTTTATTTGGAATTCTCCAAAAAACATGTTTCTCCAGACATTTGATCATCACAATGCACATCTCCCCCCTACATCCGGCTCATTTTTAGTCTATTTTGCAATATTCTTTAAACAACGATTTCATCGATCAAGCATCCAAACCCTAACTCACACAGACTAATGCACTCTTCAATATTGAAACCATCTGAACCCCTCGATTAGATTCCAGTCTGTAACTCACTCCCAGATATCCATTATTCTATATATAAACCATCTGAACCCCTCGATTAGATTCCAGTCTGTAACTCACTCCCAGGGATCCATTATTCTATATATAAACCATCTGAACCCCTCGATTAGATTCCAGTCTGTAACTCACTCCCAGGGATCCATTATTCTATATATAAACCATCTGAACCCCTCGATTAGATGCCAGTCTGTAACTCACTCCCAGGTATCCATTATAATATATACATACCATCTGAACCCCTCGATTAGATTCCAGTCTGTAACTCACTCCCAGGTATCCATTATTCTATATATAAACCATCTGAACCCCTTGATTAGATTCCAGTCTGTAACTCACTCCCAGGTATAATTATTCTATATATAAACCATCTGAACCCCTCGGTTAGATTCCAGTCTGTAACACACACCCAGGTATCCATTATTCTATATATAAACCATCTGAACCCCTCGATTAGATTCCAGTCTGTAACACACACCCAGGTATCCATTATTCTATATAAAAACCATCTGAACCCCTCGATTAGATTCCAGTCTGTAACACACACCCAGGTATCCATTACCATCTGAACCCCTCGATTAGATTCCAGTCTGTAACACACACCCAGGTATCCATTATTCTATATATAAACCATCTGAACCCCTCGATTAGATTCCAGTCTGTAACTCACTCCCAGGTATCCATTATTCTATATATAAACGATTTGAACCCCTCGATTAGATTGCAGTCTATAACTCACTCCCAGGTATCCATTATTCTATATATAAAACATCAGAACCCCTCGATTAGATTGCAGTCTGTACCTCACTCCCAAGTATCCATTTTTCTATATAAAAACCATCTGAACCCCTCGATTAGATTCCAGTCTGTAACACACACCCAGGTATCCATTATTCTATATATAAACCATTTGAACCCCTCGATTAGATTCCAGTCTGTAACTCACTCCCAGGTATCCATTATTCTATATATAAACCATCTGAACCCCTCAATTAGATTCCAGTCTGTAACTCACTTCCAGGTATCCATTATTCTATATATGAACCATCTGAACCCCTTGATTAGATTCCAGTCTGTAACTCACTCCCAGGTATCAATTATTCTATATATAAACCACCTGAACCCCTCGATTAGATTCCAGTCTGTAACTCACTCCCAGGTATACATTATTCTATATATAAACCATCTGAACCCCTCGATTAGATTCCAGTCTGTAACTCACTCCCAGATATCCATTATTCTATATATAATCCATCTGAACCCCTCAATTAGATTCCAGTCTGTAACTCATTCCCAGAAATCCATTATTCTATATATAAACCATCTGAACCCCTCAATTAGATTCCAGTCTGTAACTCACTTCCAAGTATCCATTATTCTATATATAAACCATCTGAACCCCTCAATTAGATTCCAGTCTGTAACTCACTCCCAGGTGTACATTATTCTATATATAAACCATCTGAACCCCTCGATTAGATTCCAGTCTGTAACTCACTCCCAGGTATCCATTATTCTATATATAAACCATCTGAACCCCTCAATTAGATTCCAGTCTGTAACTCACTCCCAGGTATCCATTATTCGTTATATAAACCATCTGAACCCCTCGATTAGATTCCAGTCTGTAACTCACTCCCAGGTATACATTATTCTATATATAAACCATCTGAACCCCTCGATTAGATTCCAGTCTGTAACTCACTCCCAGGTATCCATTATTCTACATATAAACCATCTGAACCCCTCAATTAGATCCCAGTCTGTAACTCAGTTCCAAGTATCCATTATTCTGTATAAATTTGATCTGAACTCCAGTTTTTTGCCATACTAGAAGCAGTATGTGTTCCCTTCCGGGCAGGCTTGGTATCTGCGCTCGGTTTTCATGCCGCAACGCGAGCATCTCAAAATGGCTGCAGGCTTGATGTTTCCCACTCTTCTGGTTAGTTTTGTGAGCTTTTGTGTGGGTGGCTCCCTTTGGGCAGAGTGATGTGAAAACTCTGTGTCACCACCAATCGTGGGCCAATTTAATGCTCCAAGCTTAGCCTGCCAGGCACACTGGACCACTTGGTCCGATGGCTGATCACCTTTGTTCTGCAGGTAGTCCCAAACCCTCACGACTATGCGATCACGAACTAGCTTGTTCTTCGGTGCCCCACATCTCCAAAAACCAGCGAGTCAATAAAGGTCGTTCAGGAATAATTCAACTGGGGCAGCATTATGGAGCAGTGGTTAGCACTGCCCTCTCGCGGCTGGGTTTGATCCCGGCCCTGGGTCACTGTCCGTGTGGAGTTTGCACATTCCCCCCATGGCTACGTGGGTCTCACCCCCACAACCCAAAGATGTGCAGGGTAGGTGGGTTGGCCGCGCTAAATTGCCCCTGAATTGGAAAAAAATAGTTGGGTACTCTAAATTTATTTTAATGAAAGGAATAATTGAATTGATTCCCCCGATCGTTGCGAGTGCGGGCCATAACATATTCTTTCAATTGCTAAATTGGACTTTGGACTGAAATAGGTTTCAACGGCTTTAGTAATGGAATCAAAGTGAGCGTTGTCTCCTGTACACCCTGCGTTAAGAGAATGTCATCTGCCACTGGACCTCCTGCATAAAGAAAGCAACTGACTTGGACCTTTGGCTTTTCTTTGTGAAAACCTGATGCTGCTTGGAAGTGGAGGAAACGCCGTGTCCTTAACACCTACCCCAGGCCTCTCTGCAGGCAAATGGGTAGGGCAAAGACAGAGACTGCTCGGCAGGTCCGATCATCAGCACCTCACTCCAATGTGACTCGTTTTCTCGAGCTGCCTCCTGATGTCCCATCAATTGAACGCGAGACGAGTTGCTGAACAAAAGTATGGCTTTAATATACTAGATGTTAAGCCCTGCGGTCGATTACAGTAGAAGGACGACCGCCGGGAGTACTGGGTATTTATACCCCGCCCTGGAGGAGGGGTTAACTCAGCCTCTCGACCAATCGGGGAGCCGTCACATGACTGGTCTCAACCAACCAGTCGAGAGGCACATGACCGACCAGGGCCAATGGTAAGCCGGTGTTCTGCACTAATGGCAGGCACCACACCTCCAAAGGTTTCTTCACCGTGTGGTTCCTTCAATAACGTTGACATCTTTTACATCGATACCTCCATTTCTGCCACCATGTTCTGAGATTCGGCCCTTCTGTCTTCCACTCTAGACGTGGGACTTGGTTCTTAGACAGGCTGTAGACACACTCTAGTATCTGCCGAATACTTGATGATTATTACTACATCTAAACAGGTCACAGAGAAGGCCCTTGACTCTTTGACCTGATTCCTGCCTCTCTCTTGGGAGTCTAACACATGACTGACTCGTGTCAGTGGTACACAATCACCCACGTCATAAATTAGCACATCCCATCTTTAACTCTTCATACTGCGCGCCTCCACTGTGTCCAGACCCATGCTTTTGAATACCTTCATCGACTCTCTCTTAAGGAGAGGCAGTGGTGTAGTGGTACTATTGCTGGACTAGTAATCCAGAGGCCCAGAGTCATTTTCTGGGAACCCAGGTCTGAATCCTGCCCTGGCAGATGGTGAAATTTGAATTCAGTACAAAAAGTTGGAATTAAAAGTCTAAAGAAGACCCTGAAACCATTGTCGATTGCCATAAAAACCCATCTGGTTCACTAATGTCCTTTAGGGAAGGAAATCTGCCGTCCTTACCCTGGTCTGGGCCTACAAGTGACTCCAGACCCGCAGCAATGTGGTTGACTCTTAAATACCCTCAGGGATGGGCAATAAATACTGGCTTGGCCAGCGACCCTCACATCCCATGGCCAACTTAAATAGAAAACCTCTTCCGGGAGATCAACCCCAGTTTCTCCAATCTAATCACGTAACTGAAATTTCTCGAACTCCAGAACCGTTTCTGGTGAATCTCTTCTGCAACGGCTACAGAGGCCTCGCATCTTTTCTGTAGGGCAGTGTCAGAATCGAGCACAATCCTCTTGTTGAAGCAGCCTGAACCAGGCTTTGTCTGAGCCTCTATTTGTGGCAGCCGACCTGTCTTCTAAACCTGACCTGACACCTTCAACTAGTCAACTGAGGGCAACACGGTAGCACCGTGGATAGCACTGGGGCCTCACAGCACCACGGTCCCAGGTTCGATTCCCCGCTGAGTCACTGTCTGTGCGAAGTCTGCACGTTCTCCCCGTGCCGTTTCCTCCGGGTGCTCCGGTTTCCTCCCACAGTCCAAAGATGTGCAGGTTAGGTGGATTGGCCATGCTAAATTGTCCTTCGTGTCCAAAAAGGTCAGGAGGGGTTATTGGGTTGTGGGGATATGGTGCAAGTGAAGGCTTAAGTGGGTTGGTGCAGACTCGATGGGCAGAATCTGCATTGTATGTTCTATGTAATCTGTAGTGCGCATATGCTCCCATGTCCCTCTTTTCTTGCTCCCACCTTTGTACCTTGCGGTTAATATTGTTTCTCCTTCCCTTCCTGCCGATGGTTCAGTTGATTACATTCACTGCCCAGTGTGGGAGCCAGCCAGAGGCTGGGTGAGGGGTGGGGAAACTAAGAGGTCCCAGCTCCATTCCTCATTCTGTGCTGCCCATGTTGCCCCTCCAGCAGCCCACCCGGTGGAATGTGATATCTATATGAAAGGATCGAGCCCTCCACCACTGAGACGGAGGTCTTGTCTTTCATCCATCCTCACTCCGAGGGCTGGCCACGCAATGAAGAATCTTTCTCCGCTGAGTTCTGATCACCCCCCGCTCTCACTGCCTGTCCCAATGAGAGGCCGGTTTACATTCTGATGTTATCCACCAATGGCATCTTGGGCCTTCCTCGTATATGTGTTTCCTGGCGTTTTACCTGGCAAGTACCCCTCTTTCTAAACATGCCCCGCATGTTGACATCCCGTGTCCAAAACAAGTGAGCTTCCTTCCGATCAGTGCCTCAAACATGATGAGGAAGGAGCAGTGCTCCGAAAGCTAGTGATTTGAAACAAACCTGTTGGACTTTAACCTGGTATTGGAAGACTTCTTACTGCCTCAAACATGTTCCCCTTCACACCAGCTTTCTTGAGCCCTCTCCTGTCTCTCATCCTGGCTGGCCGTGGTACACGGAGTCCCTTCATTTCAAATGCTCTTATTCAAGCCCCTTTACTCTTCCTGATGGCCCAGCTTTCACAGCCGGTCAGAACCACTGGCCACACAAGTTTAAGTTTCGGAAGATACATTTTCATTGTGATCGAGATAGTGTGGCCACTCCGTCCTTTTCTTAAATGTGAGCTCGCAATGCCATTGACCCTTGTGAAGTCTGACCCGCATTTCTGTGATCGGATGATAAGGACAGCACAGTGGTTAGCACAGTTGCTTCACAGCTCCAGGGTCCCAGGTTCGATTCCCCGCTGGGTCACTGTCTGTGCGGAGTCTGCACGTTCTCCCCGTGTCTGCGTGGGTTTCCTCCGGGAGCTCCGGGTTCCTCCCACAAATCCCGACAGACGTGGTATTAGGTGAATTGGATATTCTGGGCGCGATTCTCCGAAATGGCGACAGAGTGTTCGCGCCGTCGTGAACGCCGTCGCATTTCAAGACGGCGCGAAACGGGCGCAGGGACTACCGATTGGACGGTACTGGAGTGGTTCACGCCGCTCCAGCCTCCCTTCCCGGCGCCAAATGAACGCCGCGCCAACCCGTGCATGCGCAGTTGGGCCGCGCCAAAACGCGCCTGCACGGGGGACTTCTTCAGTGCGCCGGTCCCGACGCAACATGGCGTGGGGGTTCAGGGGCCGGCCGCGCAACAAAGTAGGCCCGGGGGGGAGAGGCTGGCCCGCTGATCAGTGGGCCCCGATCGCGGGCCAGACTCCATCGGAGGCCCCCTCCGGGGATGGAGCCCCCCCCCCCCCCCCCCCCCCCACCCACCCCCACAGGCTGCCTCCCGACCCATCGCGCAGATTTCCCACCGGCAGAGACCAGGAGTGAACGGCGCCAGCGGGACTCTGCTTTTTCCACACGGCCGCTCGGCCCATCAAGGTTGGAGAATCGGTGGCTCCGCCACGTACAGCGGCCCATGACCGACGCATAATCAAACGTGCCAGCGCAAATGGTGCCGATTCTCCACACCTCAGAGAATCGCGCGCCAGCTTCGGAGCGGCGTGGCGCGGTTGCGGCGATTCTCCGGCACGGAGCACGGAGAATCCCTCCCTCTGAATTCTCCCTCAGTGTACCCGAACAGACGCCGGAATGTGGCGACTCGGGGCTTTTCACAGTAACTTCATTGCAGTGTTAATGTCAGCCTACTTGTGACACTGAAGATTATTATTATGAATGCCCCAAGAGATTGGAAGTTATCAATCCTGTTTCAGCTGAGTTCCCTGAATCAGACTCTTGCAGGACTTTCCACCCAGACCCATCACCTTTGCCTTGTCGGGCATTGATAAGGAGATTATATATCCGGTTAACTTGGTCCACCAACAATCCACCAACCAGAAGGACGAGTAGCAGCAAGTTCCTGGGAACACCTTCATCTCCGAGCCCTGCAAGTCACACCCCGCATTGAGGTGGCAACGGATCACCGTTCAATCATTGAGTCAAAATGCTGCAATTCCTGACCGCTCACCAGCGTTTAAGTTGAGTCAGGGCCAAAAGCCTTGACTGATTCAAAGAAAGGGACTGCCAATGCCGACTTGGGGCAGCGAATGACAGATTCAGCACAGCATCCTTCCTTTGGACACCGGTCGGGTGATTGACCGAACTGATGGGTGGGGAATTCAAGGGACAGTGTGGAGAGTGAAATCAGGGTGGGGCGTAAAATCAAGGTTCTGTCAGGCCCACTTCTATTTCCCATTGGATGTGGCACAGAGTTTTACAGCACAGGGAGAGTCCTTCACCCCATCGCACCCTGCCAGCCACCAAGCATCTACTCTCATCCATTTTCCCACACTTGGTCCGCAGCGTAGTACGCGTTTCAAGTGCTCGTCTAAATCTTCTTAAATGTTGTGAGGGTTCCCGCCTCCACCATCCCTTCAGACAGTGAGTTCCAGATACCCTGGGGCAGCAGGGTAGCATGGTGGTTAGCATAAATGCTTCACAGCTCCAGGGTCCCAGGTTCGATTCCCGGCTGGGTCACTGTCTGTGTGGAGTCTGCACGTCCTCCCCCTGTTTGCGTGGGTTCCCTCCGGGTGCTCCGGTTTCCTCCCACAGTCCAAAGATGTGCGGGTTAGTTGGATTGGCCATGCTAAATTGCCCGTAGTGTCCTAATAAAAGTAAGGTTAAGGGGGGGGTTGTTGGGGTACGGGTATAGGGTGGTTACGTGGGTTTGAGTAGGGTGATCATTGCTCGGCACAACATTGAGGGCCGAAGGGCCTGTTCTGTGCTGTACTGTTCTATGTTCTATGTTCTATTCCCATCATCCTCTGGGAGTAAAATCCCCTCTAAACCTCCTGCCCCTCACCTTAAACCCCTGGTTATTGGCCCCTCTACTGAGGGGGAAAGTTTCTTCCTCTCCACCCTATCAATGTCCCTCATAATTTTGTGCGACCCGATCAGGTTCCCCCCTCAGCCTTCTCTTCTCTGAGGAAAACAAACCCACTTTATCCAGCCTCTCCTCATAGCCCCCCCCCCCCCCTCTCCCCCTCTTCCAGCTGATCCAACAGTTCCAGGCGCAAGTCCAAGAAAATCCACTCCCGGGATCTCAACGAGGAGAATACTGAAGGGAAATTTATATGTGGTTTTTTTTTTTAAAGCTCCGTGTTGGCCTCTTGAAGAGGTTCCCATTAAATTAAAAAGAAGCTGGCCATCTTTGATGACATATTAATGACCACGGCAGAGAGCAGCTTTATTCTCTTTGATTGCAATATATATTTACCATCCATAAAGGTAACGACAGCCCTGGGATCTGTAAAAGTGACTGCGGTCGTCACAGCAGGAGAGAGATGTGCTCACGTTTGTTGTGGTCGATTGCTGTTTCCCTCAAATGTTATTGCTTAAAGGTGGACAGGGGGAAACGGTCCCAGAACCAGGAATGGAGGCAGTGCTGGCTTGAGCAGGGCCAGGCGGGAAGGTGATGGAGGGGAGAGATGGTATAGAATGTTAAGGAGGGTGGCAGTGCACAGTACAGAACACTGAGCATTCAGAGCCACCGCCAGCTGCCTCATACCTCAGGGACCCGAACTTGGGTGTGGAGTTTGCACTTTCTCCCTGTATCTGTTTGGGCTTCCTCCAGGTGCTCCGGTTTCCTCCCACAGTACAAAGATGGGAAGGTTAGATGGATTGGCCATGATAAATGCATGGGGTTACAGGGATAGAGCGGGGTAGTGAGCCGAGGTAGAGCTCTTTCGCACAGTGGGTGCAGACCCGATGGCCGAATAGCCTCCTTCTCCACTGTAGGGATTCTCTGGAATCTAACACAGTCGCTATGGATTTGTTCAAGGAAAGCTGGGCCTGACAAAGAGGATTGACTATTTTAAGGCGGTAACTGGGAGGGTCGATGAGGATAATACATTGTGATGTACTCTAGATGGATTTTAACAAGGCTTTTAGGAACATAGGAATTAAGAGCAGAAGTTGGCAATTCGGCCCTTTGAGCCTGCCTTGCCATTCAATCAGATCATGGCTGATCTCTCTCTGGTCTCAAATCCACCTCCCCACCTGTTGTCCATATCCCTTTAACCCCGTTTTTAAAAATCAGCAATATATCTATTACCTTCTTGAAACCATTCAATGACTCAGATTCCACCTGACTATGCATCTCCTCGTTTACCCATTGTTTTCAAAACAGGACACCCAGGGCAGTATATTGACAGGATTCCACAAATGGTGACGACCCTGTTAGGACTAACTATGGGGGGGGGGGGGGGGGGGGAGGAAGGGGGCAACGATTTTGCTGTTCGGAGTGTGTTTATCTTCTGCACATTTGCCTATAGTAGGGAGAGCTGAAAATGAGAGGTGATTTGGTACTTAAGATGGAGATATTGCCCTTATCGTGACCACAGAATACAAGCCAGATCGAATCTCAGAAGAGCACCCATTCGCAAGTGAACTGGCGGGCATTGTTGGGTTATCTGACCACCCGTACACCGTGTGGTGAATGAGATTCACACGGTATTATAAGTTACCGATGCCACTCTGTTCCCATTGTATATATGTACAGATATTGTAAGTGCAGTTGCACTACCTGACCACCAGGGGGAGTAGCTCTGGGAGTACTCGAGAGTTTGTACTGGGCTCCCCCCTTGGCTCCGCCCAGAACTCCTCCCCCTGGAGCTGCTGTATAAAGATCCGTGCCACAGAGTCAGCCAGCCAGTTCATCAAAGGTTCAACGGCTAACAGGCTGGCTCTGTTGTAAATATATTATATAAATATATTAAAACCGCTATTCTAATCCTACAAGCACGTGTCCGTAGAATTGATGGTTCCATCACACCGTCAATAGAAGCCGAGTTGAATGAACATCAATTCAGGGTCCTTATATTCAAGACCACGTGGGTTCATTGGAAGCACTCTTGCTTCAGAGCCCCAAATCCGTCCACTCAGATTCAACCCCACAGGGCCTGGGCTCCTGGATAACGCCGAGGTCAAAGCTGAAGCACTTTGAAGGTGCCATCTCTCAGACCAATCACAGCAGCCAATTTGCACACAGCCAGGCCCCGACAAGCAGCAATGTGACAACCGACGTGAGAACCGAATTTTAGACGCTGGATGCCGTGGAGAATGCCTTGATCTTTTTCACGACCGTGGCCACGGGAGGGTTTACGCCTGCTTGAGTGGACGAGATGTCGCCTCGGTTTAACAGCTCTTGCGAGAAATGGTATCTCTGACCATGCAGCGCCGCCCCCTCCCATCCCGTCCCGTCCCGTCACCCCCTGGGCTGCATTTGGTGTGTTTCAGCTGAGATCTTGTGCATGTGTCTCTGCTGCAGTTCCTAAACGTGCCATGGTACCAGAAACATTGGGGTAGCTGACTCCAGTATTAGAGATAATATGGTACACTTTGTATTTATCATAGAATTTACAGTGCAGAAGGAGGCCATTCAGCCCGTCAAGTCTGCACCGGCTCTTGGAAAGAGCACCCTACCCAAGGTCAACACCTCTAGCCTATCCCCATAACCCAGTAACCCCACCCAACACTAAGGGCAATTTTGGACACTAAGGGCAATTTATCATGGCCAATCCACCTAACCTGCACATCTTTGGACTGTGGGAGAAAACCGGAGCACCCGGAGGAAACCCACGCACACACGGGGAGGATGTGCAGACTCCGCACAGACAGTGACCCAGCCGGGAATCGAACCTGGGACCCTGGAGCTGTGAAGCCATTGTGCTATCCACCATGCTACCGTGCTGCTTTGATTGGGTGTCTGACCTGTGAGTCAGGGGGCAAAGGGTACATTTAAATGTAGACCTGTAATTGTATATATATTCTGCACTTAATAAAGTTAATTCATGATAGCTATCATCCTGCAACATAAAAACAAGACAAAACCCAGGGCTTCCTGACTCACAGATGGGGCTGATACTCTTGGTTGTGGCCGGCACTGTGGCATATATTTTGACGGACCGTACTGTTACAATACCCCGAGTAAGTACACAGTCATTTCCAGCCTCACTTGACCAGGAGTCACAACACAAGTGAACTAACAAATAATTCTTCGAGAAATACCCACAGACTTTGGCTGCCCAATCATTACAGTCACCAGGTTTGTAAGTTTAAACACAATTACTGTTTATTTATAACAAGAACTGTAATGAAATCTGCAGCAAATACTGCTGGTTAACTATTAACTAATACCTAATCCCCACTTTAACTTGCCCCTCACCACACACAGGCGCACACAAGGCAGAAACACAGAGGGGGGGGGGGGGGGGGGAATATGGTTAAATAAAACATAAGCAAAAGAGTTTTTTATCAGATGGGAGTTTCCAGTACCTTACTCCTCTTCAAACTTCACTTTCAGTTTGAGGTTTTTACTGTAGATTCAGTCAGGCCTCTGTCGTTTCAGGAATACAGCACCCACAGCCTTTCTGGAGAGAGACCTGAGGATCAATCCTCCGTTGGCCAATGGCAGAATCGGGAAATGCGATTGATCGGAGAATCGGTTCTGACGCCAAAATCATAGTCGGCGTCAGTTTCACGCCAAATCGCAATTGTCCGTCGCCTCGATAGCGGCGTCAATGTGTCCCAGAAAGCACGGACAGTAAACACCCTTCGCATGTCATTAGTGGGCCCGATCCAGTATTCTCCGGGATCTCTGCGATTCTCCACCTCCACTGGGTCTCAAGGTCTCGACGGAGGGGTTCTCTTGTGCTTTCAAAAATCGGGAAACACATGCCGTGGCCTCCGGGGGAGAGAGTTAAGGGGCACAGAAATTGTCCAACATTGCCACAGTTCACTGACAGCCATGCTGCTGGCCATTGGGGCTTCTGCCAGGGCCGGGGGTAGTAGTAGGGGGTAGCCTGGAGGTGGGCTGTGTGGTCGGGGTGGACGGGCACGGAACGCCATTGCTGTAGTCTGCAAGGCAGCCATGCGGTTGCACTGACTGCCCACTATATATTTAGGGCCACAGGTATTATGGGTGCCTCCCAGTCCACCCCCTTGTGGGCTCTCTGAATGGGTCCAGGTGCAGCACCGGCTTTTTGCTGTCGTGAAAGTCCATGAATCGTATCCCAGCATCAACACTCAGTCTCAGGAACGGGGAATCCCGACACTGTTCCTTGGGCGCAGCATGTGATGGTTTTCCTGTGGATTCATTTATTCAGGTTCTTTGCAATTCCAGGAATGCAGCACTCCCAGCCTCTCCGGTGCGGGAGGAAGGCAGGTCCTTGTCTTTAGGGTGTCTCGGACGCAACTGATCCCTCAGGCCTTTGAGAACCATCGCCCTGGGATAGGATCCAATCAGCACCTGTTACCGGGCAGAGTACGGCCACCAACCAATCAATGAAACTGAGTCCCACCCCATCTCCCTGGTGGTAAAAAGCCTGAAGTTCCTGTTCCAAACAGCAGAGTTTTCTCCCCTGTAACGTCTCAATTCCTCCTTCTCTCTGCTTCTTGAATTAAAGTCACATGTCCATGTGGTAGTCACCACTAGCTAGTATTATATGTATTACGGTAAGGACGGTATAGTAGAGGTACATGGGTAAATCCCTGCCTGCTGGCTCCGCCCAGTAGACGGTGTATAAATGTGAGTGCTCTCCGATGCTGCAGCCATTCTGCTTCCAGCTACAGGAGGCACAACATCTTTGCTCAATAAAGCCTCGATTATTCCACTACTCTCGTCTTTGTGGTAATTGATAGAGCATCAGTCCATTAATCACCCGTGGATGAAAAATGATAACGGCAAAATAAAAGAAGGGGAAAATAAGGGCACAAACAGGAAGGACCCTTACAGTACAAACAAGTCAAGGCTAGATTGAAATTGGGAATGAACGATGACGTCTGAAGCAGGTTCGGGTTGGGCAGTAACTGACAATTACTCACCCCAGTTAAACCTTTGCGCTGAACTCTTATATGTGAATACGAGATGACCATCTTCTGGTTGAAGATCAACATTAGTAAAAAAGGTCCTCCCTCAAAAAAGCCAATGGCACAGTCCCTGAAGAGTATTCGGAAACTGGATTTGTTTTCATGCCTGCATCATATCAATGTATTAATTTAATTATGCTTTCATTCAGAACCATAACAACTCAGGCATTGAACAGAAAAAACCTTGCATCATATGGCCACTGTGCATCCCAAGTGAATCACTCCTGCTCTGCGTTGGCACTCGGAGTGGCGCCCAGGAGCGATCCCTATCCCTCGCCATGCAAATCTATGCATGGCGCGGAGCTCACGGGATTCCCATTTGGAATCCCAACATCTAGCAGCCATTTTGAGCATGTGAACCGACCCCGAGGTCCGGTGGCTGTCCCCCCCTCACCCCCACAACACCTCCGCAACACAAATCCTGCCCCCCACCCCACTGACAAGTAGGGTCATACTTCCCACCATCACAACGGGAATTACAGTTCACCGCCCATAGCACGCCCTCATGAGCGTGACCTGACCAACCCCACCTCCACTGAGCCCTCATCAGACCCCCAACAGAGACCCCCATCTCAGACACCCCTCATCAGTTACCCCCATATCAGAGACCTCCCATATCAGTGCCCCCCATATCATCTATGAATGAGATGCATTCAAGCATGAAGGGAAATGACAATAAGCAATCCAGATACCTGGCTGTCTGGAAGCTATTACTCAGTCAATTACAGCCTACTAAAAGCTAATTTACTTTGAAAGTGAATAGAAGCCTTGCATATAAAAGGATCTGACAGGGTTTAAAGCCTTATGATGGGTTGTAGCTTTCTGTTTTTCACTCTTTCTACCTAGACTTCTCATTAGCTTCCAGGCGGTGGTGACTGATGAGGGGTCTCTCAGATATGGGCATTCTCAGATTTGGGGGGACTCTGACAATGGGAGTCTCTGAAATGGGGGTCTCTGATATGGGGGATGTCTGATATGGGAGGTGTCTGATATGGGAGGTCTCTGATATTGAAGGTCTCTGATATTGAAGGTCTCTGATATTGAAGGTCTCTGATATTGAAGGTCTCTGATATGGGAGGTCTCTGATATTGAAGGTCACTGATATGGGAGGTCCCTGATATGGGAGGTCCCTGATATGGGAGGTCCCTGATATGGGAGGTCCCTGATATGGGAGGTCCCTGATATGGGAGGTCCCTGATATGGGAGGTCCCTGATATGGGGGTCTCTGATATGGGCGGCCCCTGATATGGGAGGTCTCTGATATGGGCGGTCCCTGATATGGGAGGTCCCTGATATGGGAGGTCCCTGATATGGGAGGTCCCTGATATGGAGGTCCCTGATATGGAGGTCCCTGATATGGGAGGTCCCAGATATGGGAGGTCTCTGATATGGGCGGTCCCTGATATGGGAGGTCTCTGATATGGGAGGTCCCTGATATGGGAGGTCCCTGATATGGGAGGTCCCTGATATGGGAGGTCCCTGATATGGGAGGTCCCTGATATGGGAGGTCCCTGACATGGGAGGTCCCTGATATGGGGGGTCTCTGATATGGGAGGTCCCTGATATGGGGGTCTCTGATATGGGGGTCTCTGATATGAGGGTGCTCTTATTTCATGCCTTCCACAACCCCAGGACATCCCGAAGTACTTCACAGCCGATCAAGTGCTAGAAAAGGGGCATTGCAGGCAACAAGGCAGGGCATTTGTGCACGGCAGGATTTTGGGATAGGGGACTGCGGGGTAAACATTCGGCCGGGGTGGGGGGAGATGGAGGGTGGGGTGGGGGGCTGGGGTGTGGGGGAGAGATCCTTTCTGCTCCTCTGCAATATAAAGTCTGTCCATGGCAGTTGATGTTGCTGCTTGCAACACACCTGGTGTTCCCCTGTCAATACTACCAACACACCTGGTGTTCCCCTGTCAATACCAACACACCTGGTGTTCCCCTGTCAGTACCAACACACCTGGTGTTCGCCTGTAAACACCAACACACCTGGTGTTCCCCTGTCAATACCAACACACCTGGTGTTCCCCTGTCAATACCAACACACCTGGTGTTCCCCTGTCAATACCAACACACCTGGTGTTCGCCTGTCAGTACCAACACACCTGGTGTTCCCCTGTCAATACCAACACACCTGGTGTTCCCCTATCAATACCAACACACCTGGTGCTCCCCTGTAAACACCACCACACCTGGTGTTCCCCTGTCAATACCAACACACCTGGTGTTCCCCGTCAATACCAACACACCTGGTGTTCCCCTGTCATTACCAACACACCTGGTGTTCGCCTGTAAACACCAACACACCTGGTGTTCCCCTGTCAATACCAACACACCTGGTGTTCACCTGTAAACACCAACACACCTGGTGGTCCCCTGTCAATACCAACACACCTGGTGTTCGCCTGTCAGTACCAACACATCTGGTGTTCCCCTGTAAACACCAACACACCTGGTGTTCCCCTGTCAATACCAACACACCTGGTGTTCCCCTGTAAACACCAACACACTTAGTGTTCCCCTGTCAATACCAACACACCTGGTGTTCCCCTGTCAGTACCAACACACCTAGTGTTCCCCTGTCAATATCAACACACCTGGTGCTCGCCTGTCAATACCAACACACCTGGTGTTCCCCTGTAAACACCAACACACCTGGTGTTCCCCTGTCAATACCAACACACCTGGTGTTCCCCTGTAAACACCAACACACCTGGTGTTCCCCTGTCAATACCAACACACCTGGTGTTCCCCTGTAAACACCAACACACCTGGTGTTCTCCTGTCAATACCAACACACCTGGTGTTCCCCTGTCAATACCAACACACCTGGTGTTCCCCTGTCAATACCAACACACCTGGTGTTCGCCTGTCAGTACCAACACACCTGGCGTTCCCCTGTCATTACCAACACACCTGGTGTTCCCCTGTCAGTACCAACACACCTGGTGTTCCCCATCAATACCAACACACCTGGTGTTCCCCTGTAAACTCCAACACACCTGGTGTTCCCCTGTCAATACCAACACACCTGGCGTTCCCCTGTCAGTACCAACACACCTGGTGTTCCCCTGTCAATACCAACCCACCTGGTGTTCCCCTGTCAATACCAACACACCTGGTGTTCCCCTGTAAACACCAACACACCTGGTGTTCCCCTGTCAATACTAACACACCTGGTGTTCCCCTGTAAACACCAACACACTTAGTGTTCCCCTGTCAATACCAACATACCTGGTGTTCCCCTGTCAGTACCAACACACCTGGTGTTCCCCTGTCAGTACCGACACACCTGGTGTTCCCCTGTAAACACCAACACACTTAGTGTTCCCCTGTCAATACCAACACACCTGGTGTTCCCCTGTCAATAACAACACACCTGGTGTTCCCCCGTCAATACAAACACACCTGGTGTTCCCCTGTAAACACCAACACACCTGGTGTTCTCCTGTCAATACCAACACACCTGGTGTTCCCCTGTCAATACCAACACACCTGGCATTCCCCTGTCAATACCAACACACCTGGTGGTCCCCTGTCAATACCAACACACCTGGTGTTCGCCTGTCAGTACCAACACACCTGGTGTTCCCCTGTAAACACCAACACACCCGGTGTTCCCCTGTAAACACCAACACACTTAGTGTTCCCCTGTCAATACCAACACACCTGGTGTTCCCCTGTCAGTACCAACACACCTGGTGTTCCCCTGTCAATACCAACACACCTGGTGTTCGCCTGTCAGTACCAACACACCTGGTGTTCCCCTGTCAGTACCAACACACCTGGTGTTTCCCTGTCAATACCAACACACCTGGTGTTCCCCTGTCAATACCAACACACCTGGTGTTCCCCTGTAAACACCAACACACCTGGTGTTCCCCTGTAAACACCAACACACCTGGTGTTCCCCTGTCAATACCAACACACCTGGCGTTCCCCTGTCATTACCAACACACCTGGTGTTCCCCTGTCAGTACCAACACACCTGGTGTTCCCCATCAATACCAACACACCTGGTGTTCCCCTGTAAACTCCAACACACCTGGTGTTCCCCTGTCAATACCAACACACCTGGCGTTCCCCTGTCAATACCAACACACCAGGTGTTCCCCTGTCAGTACCAACACACCTGGTGTTCGCCTGTAAACACCAACACACCTGGTGTTCCCCTGTCAATACCAACCCACCTGGTGTTCCCCTGTCATTACCAACACACCTGGTGTTCCCCTGTCATTACCAACACACCTGGTGTTCGCCTGTAAACACCAACACACCTGGTGTTCCCCTGTCAATACCAACACACCTGGTGTTCCCCTGTCAATACCAACCCACCTGGTGTTCCCCTGTCAATACCAACCCACCTGGTGTTCCCCTGTCAATACCAACACACCTGGTGTTCGCCTGTAAACACCAACACACCTGGTGTTCCCCTGTCAATACCAACACACCTGGTGTTCCCCTGTCATTACCAACACACCTGGTGTTCCCCTGTCAATACCAACACACCTGGTGTTCGCCTGTAAACACCAACACACCTGGTGTTCCCCTGTCAGTACCAACCACACCTGGTGTTCCCCTGTAAACACCAACACACCTGGTGTTCCCCTGTAAACACCAACACACCTGGTGTTCCCCTGTCAATACCAACACACCTGGTGTTCCCCTGTAAACACCAACACACCTGGTGTTCCCCTGTCAATACCAACACACCTGGTGTTCGCCTGTAAACACCAACACACCTGGTGTTCCCCTGTCAATACCAACCCACCTGGTGTTCCCCTGTCAATACCAACACACCTGGTGTTCCCCTGTCAATACCAACACACCTGGCGTTCCCCTGTAAACACCAACACACCTGGTGTTCCCCTGTCAGTACCAACCACACCTGGTGTTCCCCTGTCAATACCAACACACCTGGTGTTCCCCTGTAAACACCAACACACCTGGTGTTCCCCTGTAAACACCAACACACCTGGTGTTCGCCTGTAAACACCAACACACCTGGTGTTCCCCTGTCATTACCAACACACCTGGTGTTCCCCTGTCAATACCAACACACCTGGTGTTCCCCCGTCAATACCAACACACCTGGTGTTCCCCTGTAAACACCAACACACCTGGTGTTCGCCTGTAAACACCAACACACCTGGTGTTCCCCTGTCAATACCAACACACCTGGTGTTCCCCTGTCAGTACCAACACACCTGGTGTTCCCCTGTCAATACCAACACACCTGGTGTTCCCCTGTCAATACCAACACACCTGGTGTTCCCCTGTAAACACCAACACACCTGGTGTTCCCCTGTCAATACCAACACACCTGGTGTTCGCCTGTAAACACCAACACACCTGGTGTTCCCCTGTCAATACCAACCCACCTGGTGTTCCCCTGTCAATACCAACACACCTGGCGTTCCCCTGTAAACACCAACACACCTGGTGTTCCCCTGTCAGTACCAACCACACCTGGTGTTCCCCTGTCAGTACCAAACACACCTGGTGTTCCCCTGTAAACACCAACACACCTGGTGTTCCCCTGTCAATACCAACACACCTGGTGTTCCCCTGTCAATACCAACACACCTGGTGTTCCCCTGTCAGTACCAACACACCTGGTGTTCCCCTGTCAGTACCAACACACCTGGTGTTCCCCATCAATACCAACACACCTGGTGTTCCCCTGTAAACTCCAACACACCTGGTGTTCCCCTGTCAATACCAACACACCTGGCGTTCCCCTGTCAGTACCAACACACCTGGTGTTCCCCTGTCAATACCAACCCACCTGGTGTTCCCCTGTCAATACCAACACACCTGGTGTTCCCCTGTAAACACCAACACACCTGGTGTTCCCCTGTCAATACTAACACACCTGGTGTTCCCCTGTAAACACCAACACACTTAGTGTTCCCCTGTCAATACCAACATACCTGGTGTTCCCCTGTCAGTACCAACACACCTAGTGTTCCCCTGTCAATACCGACACACCTGGTGTTCCCCTGTAAACACCAACACACTTAGTGTTCCCCTGTCAATACCAACACACCTGGTGTTCCCCTGTAAACACCAACACACCTGGTGTTCCCCTGTCAATAACAACACACCTGGTGTTCCCCCGTCAATACAAACACACCTGGTGTTCCCCTGTAAACACCAACACACCTGGTGTTCTCCTGTCAATACCAACACACCTGGTGTTCCCCTGTCAATACCAACACACCTGGCATTCCCCTGTCAATACCAACACACCTGGTGGTCCCCTGTCAATACCAACACACCTGGTGTTCGCCTGTCAGTACCAACACACCTGGTGTTCCCCTGTAAACACCAACACACCCGGTGTTCCCCTGTAAACACCAACACACTTAGTGTTCCCCTGTCAATACCAACACACCTGGTGTTCCCCTGTCAGTACCAACACACCTGGTGTTCCCCTGTCAATACCAACACACCTGGTGTTCGCCTGTCAGTACCAACACACCTGGTGTTCCCCTGTCAGTACCAACACACCTGGTGTTCCCCTGTCAATACCAACACACCTGGTGTTCCCCTGTCAGTACCAACACACCTGGTGTTCCCCTGTCAGTACCAACACACCTGGTGTTCCCCTGTCAATACCAACACACCTGGTGTTCGCCTGTCAGTACCAACACACCTGGTGTTCCCCTGTCAGTACCAACACACCTGGTGTTTCCCTGTCAATACCAACACACCTGGTGTTCCCCTGTCAGTACCAACACACCTGGTGTTCCCCTGTCAATACCAACACACCTGATGTTCGCCTGTCAGTACCAACACACCTGGTGTTCCCCTGTCAGTACCAACACACCTGGTGTTTCCCTGTCAATACCAACACACCTGGTGTTCCCCTGTCAATACCAACACACCTGGTGTTCCCCTGTAAACACCAACACACCTGGTGTTCCCCTGTAAACACCAACACACCTGGTGTTCCCCTGTCAATACCAACACACCTGGCGTTCCCCTGTCAATACCAACACACCTGGCGTTCCCCTGTCATTACCAACACACCTGGTGTTCCCCTGTCAATACCAACACACCTGGTGTTCCCCATCAATACCAACACACCTGGTGTTCCCCTGTAAACTCCAACACACCTGGTGTTCCCCTGTCAATACCAACACACCTGGCGTTCCCCTGTCAGTACCAACACACCTGGTGTTCCCCTGTCAATACCAACCCACCTGGTGTTCCCCTGTCATTACCAACACACCTGGTGTTCCCCTGTCATTACCAACACACCTGGTGTTCGCCTGTAAACACCAACACACCTGGTGTTCCCCTGTCAATACCAACACACCTGGTGTTCCCCTGTCAATACCAACCCACCTGGTGTTCCCCTGTCAATACCAACCCACCTGGTGTTCCCCTGTCAATACCAACACACCTGGTGTTCGCCTGTAAACACCAACACACCTGGTGTTCCCCTGTCAATACCAACACACCTGGTGTTCCCCTGTCATTACCAACACACCTGGTGTTCCCCTGTCAATACCAACACACCTGGTGTTCGCCTGTAAACACCAACACACCTGGTGTTCCCCTGTCAGTACCAACCACACCTGGTGTTCCCCTGTAAACACCAACACACCTGGTGTTCCCCTGTAAACACCAACACACCTGGTGTTCCCCTGTCAATACCAACACACCTGGTGTTCCCCTGTAAACACCAACACACCTGGTGTTCCCCTGTCAATACCAACACACCTGGTGTTCGCCTGTAAACACCAACACACCTGGTGTTCCCCTGTCAATACCAACACACCTGGTGTTCCCCTGTCAATACCAACACACCTGGTGTTCCCCTGTCAATACCAACACACCTGGCGTTCCCCTGTAAACACCAACACACCTGGTGTTCCCCTGTCAGTACCAACCACACCTGGTGTTCCCCTGTCAATACCAACACACCTGGTGTTCCCCTGTAAACACCAACACACCTGGTGTTCCCCTGTAAACACCAACACACCTGGTGTTCGCCTGTAAACACCAACACACCTGGTGTTCCCCTGTCATTACCAACACACCTGGTGTTCCCCTGTCAATACCAACACACCTGGTGTTCCCCCGTCAATACCAACACACCTGGTGTTCCCCTGTCAGTACCAACACACCTGGTGTTCCCCTGTAAACACCAACACACCTGGTGTTCGCCTGTAAACACCAACACACCTGGTGTTCCCCTGTCAATACCAACACACCTGGTGTTCCCCTGTCAGTACCAACACACCTGGTGTTCCCCTGTCAATACCAACACACCTGGTGTTCCCCTGTCAATACCAACACACCTGGTGTTCCCCTGTAAACACCAACACACCTGGTGTTCCCCTGTCAATACCAACACACCTGGTGTTCGCCTGTAAACACCAACACACCTGGTGTTCCCCTGTCAATACCAACCCACCTGGTGTTCCCCTGTCAATACCAACACACCTGGTGTTCCCCTGTCATACCAACACACCTGGCGTTCCCCTGTAAACACCAACACACTGGTGTTCCCCGTCAATACCAACACACCTGGTGTTCCCCTGTCAATACCAACACACCTGGTGTTCCCCTGTAACACCAACACACCTGGCATTCCCCTGTCAATACCAACACACCTGGTGTTCCCCTGTCAGTACCAACACACCTGGTGTTCCCCTGTCAATACCAACACACCTGGTGTTCGCCTGTAAACACCAACACACCTGGTGTTCCCCTGTCAATACCAACACACCTGGTGTTCCCCTGTCAACTCCAACACACCTGGTGTTCCCCTGTCAATACCAACACACCTGGTGTTCCCCTGTAAATACCAACACACCTGGTGTTCCCCTGTCAATACCAACACACCTGGTGTTCCCCTGTCAATACCAACACACCTGGTGTTCCCCTGTCAATACCAACACACCTGGTGTTCCCCTGTCAATACCAACACACCTGGTGTTCCCCTGTCAATACCAACACACCTGGTGTTCTCCTGTCAATACCAACACATCTGGTGTTCCCCTGTCAATACCAACACACCTGGTTGTCCTCTGTCAATACCAACACACCTGGTGTTCCCCTGTCAGTACCAACACACCTGGTGTTCCCCTGTCAATACCAACACACCTGGTGTTCCCCTGTCAGTACCAACACACCTGTTGTTCCCCTGTAAACACCAACACACCTGGTGTTCCCCTGTCAATACCAACACACCTGGTGTTCCCCTGTCAATACCAACACACCTGGTGTTCCCCTGTAAACACCAACACGCCTGGTGTTCCCCTGTCAATACCAACACACCTGGTGTTCCCCTGTCAATACCAACACACCTGGCGTTCCCCTGTCATTACCAACACACCTGGTGTTCCCCTGTCATTACCAACACACCTGGTGTTCCCCTGTAAACACCAACACACCTGGTGTTCCCCTGTCAATACCAACACACCTGGTATTCCCCTGTCAATACCAACACACCTGGTGTTCCCCTGTCAATACCAACACACCAGGTGTTCCCCTGTCAATACCAACACACCTGTTGTTCCCCTGTCAACACCAACACACCTGGTATTCCCCTGTCATTACCAACACACCTGGTGTTCCCCTGTCAATACCAACACACCTGGTGTTCCCCCGTCAATACCAACACACCTGGTGTTCCCCTGTAAACACCAACACACCTGGTGTTCCCCTGTCAGTACCAACACACCTGGTGTTCCCCTGTCAATACCAACACACCTGGTGTTCTCCTGTCAATACCAACACACCTGGCATTCCCCTGTCAATACCAACACACCTGGTGGTCCTCTGTCAATACCAACACACCTGGTGTTCTCCTGTCAATACCAACACACCTGGTGTTCCCCTGTCAATACCAACACACCTGGTGTTCCCCTGTCAGTACCAACACACCTGTTGTTCCCCTGTAAACACCAACACACCTGGTGTTCCCCTGTCAATACCAACACACCTGGTGTTCCCCTGTCAATACCAACACACCTGGTGTTCCCCTGTAAACACCAACACGCCTGGTGTTCCCCTGTCAATACCAACACACCTGGTGTTCCCCTGTCAATACCAACACACCTGGCGTTCCCCTGTCATTACCAACACACCTGGTGTTCCCCTGTCATTACCAACACATCTGGTGTTCCCCTGTAAACACCAACACACCTGGTGTTCCCCTGTCAATACCAACACACCTGGTATTCCCCTGTCAATACCAACACACCTGGTGTTCCCCTGTCAATACCAACACACCAGGTGTTCCCCTGTCAATACCAACACACCTGTTGTTCCCCTGTCAACACCAACACACCTGGTGTTCCCCTGTCAATACCAACACACCTGGTGTTCCCCTGTCAATACCAACACACCAGGTGTTCCCCTGTAAACACCAACACACCAGGTGTTCCCCTGTCAATACCAACACACCTGTTGTTCCCCTGTCAATACCAACGCACCTGGTGTTCCCCTGTCAATACCAACACACCTGGTGTTCCCCTGGCAATACCAACACACCTGGTGTTCCCATGCCAATAGCAGCACCCTCTATTGACACAATCTTGGATAGCCTATTGTGTGTTTTTTTTAAATTTATTGTGCCCAATTATGTTGTTCCAATTAAGGCGCAATTTAGCGTGGCCAATCCACCTACCCTGTACACCTCTGGGTTGCCGGGGTGAGACCCACATAAAACACGGGGAGAATGTGCCAACTCCAGACGGATGCAGTCCTGGTTTTCCAACAAATTTTGGCGCGTTTCTTTGAGGTAAATTGTGCGGCTTACACTGCTGATGGAACATTGTACCCAGCAACAGAAAGGGCGTTCGGCTCAGTCAATAGACACTGAAATCTGGGGGGGAGGTTTGATGTCACGAATGTTCCCTGCTAGCCACGCCACCCCCACCCACCACACACAACCCTCTGTCCTCTCCCACTCCCTACCCCCCCCCCCACCCCACCCCAACCGCGTCCCCAGAACCCACATCCCGACAATGCCTTGATCTTGTTTGGAAAACCAGTCCATCGCAGCCCTTTGAAGTGGTGGAACTTTAAAGGTTCACTCGGGAACTCTGAGATGTTTGATTGGAGCCAGACTGTCTGGGGTTTGCTGAGGTCGCAATTTCACTTTTGCCTCCGTTGCCTGCAATGAAAGGGCTGTGTGATGTATTGGTCTGCTACTGCAGGCACCGTCCAGCAAGCCGTTAGTTTACTGTCTCATTTATTGGAACTGATGTTGTGGGTGTCAGGAGGAGATGTTCGATCGCAGCAATCTTGTGGCAACCTGTTTCGAGAGTGGCGGAAGGATTAGGCCATCACCTGTCCTGGAGCTGCTGACGTGCTACTGTATCTTCACTGCTGTCTTGGGGTCGCCAGCCCTCCAGGACTGTCCCAGCATCTCAGCGGATTTAAGATTAATCTCCAGGTCACTGCACCAAGCAAACCTCAGGGAGAAAATTCATAAGGGGGCATTAAAATAAATGGAGTGCTGATCCCCGCCACAATGGAAGGCCGCTTGCCTCATGGATCCATGCTTCATAGGTCGTGGGGGTGGTGTAGGGGGCATGAAAATCCGCACCCAACGGGACATCCACAGGGGCCTGCCTGCTTGCTGGCCCTGATCGGAAATTATTTACTTAGCTCCCTGAGGATGCCTCCACCCGAGGGGGCCCTGAGGTGCCCCAGCCTGGCCTCTCCCAATGGGGCTGCCGAGGCCTTGTGGTTGTCGGCCTTCCGACTAGGCCTTCACTGTCGCGAGCCCGCCTGCCTTCCTTAATGGACAGTAAGAAGTCTTACAACACCAGGTTAAAGTCCAACAGGTTTGTTTCAAACACGAGCTTTCGGAGCGCAGCTCCTTCCTCAGGTGAATGGCGAGGTATGTTCCAGAAACATTTATATAAACAAAGTCAGAGATGCCGGACAATGCTTGGAACGCCGGCATCTCCGCAGCATGGCTTCCTTAATGGGCGGAGAGCCCGGAGGAGGATCTGTGGTCCGCCACCTATAAAACCAGTACTCGCTGCCGCTAAGTGTGGGCTCGGAAGCCATATTTAATCCCAGTGGCGGGTGCCAAAGGTCACAGTGAAATCGTGCCCATCAGCCCTGAGCATCCGGAGAACTAACACTTGACAGCAAATGAGCTAAAAGAAGAGTTTAATCATGACAGGGATCGGAAACTGAGAAGTACAGAACTGGTGAATGGTCAGGAGAGACTGCCAGACAACAACAGGCCTGCGTTTGCGTAGCACCCGTAATATTATAAACTGCCAGCAGGCACGTCACAGGAGCATGATTAAACAAAACGTGACACCGAGCCACACAAAGAGATCATCTTTAAGGAGCGCCCTAATGGAGGAAAGCCAGGCAGAGAGGTTTCGGGAAACTGAAAGCACGGCCACCAAATGGTTGGGATAATTAAAATCGGAGATGGTCAAGAAGCCAGAGTGAGAGGAGCACATGTTTAAGGAGCAGCGTTAAACAGCTGGCTCCACGCCTTGCTCAGTCAGGCTCACAGTGTGGCACATTGGTGTGTACTGGAAGTTACAGATATTAATATGCAGGGCCCTATAGTTTGCAGACAGGAAGAGCATGTATACACATTGCGCCTGTAAATTATCAGACACTTCGACCAGTTTATTAGCAAAATGTTTTACCCAGGTGCCTTTGCTTATGAGATGGACAAAGGACAAAACAGGTTCAAGGTTTTTTATATAAATTTAGAGTCCCCAATTCTCTTTTCTTTCCAATTAAGGGGAAATTTAGCGTGGTCAATCCACCTACCCTTCACATCTTTGGGTTGTGGGGGTAAGACTCACACAGACATGGGGAGAATGTGCAAACTCCACACAGACAGTGACCCGGGGCCGGGATCGAACCCAGGTCCTCAGCGCTGTGATGCAGTAGTGCTAACCCCTGCGCCACCGTGCCGCCCCCTAACAGGTTCATGGTTTAATCCAATTTTATTCACAATTCTCTCACTCATATAAAGTTTGACTCAGACTCGCAGCTGAGCTCTGGGTATTACCCACACTTAGTGAAGGAGGAAGGCCTGGCTACGATCATGTGAAGTGGATATCTTCTCTGTGCTGAGAACCTAGGGTGCTTCTTCTTCCAATGTTGTGTCTGGGGGACTGCCAGGTTGTCATTGATTACCTGTTACCCGGCCTGAGTTCAATTGTTCCATCCAGACATAAACTCATTCATGGGAATAAACAGGATACTCCCGTTCAGCCAGGGTGATTCAATCAAGGTTCATTGTCCTCTGAAACACACTTGTCTGACCAGCTGTTAGCCCATTATGGAGTCTGATGGCCTCTTTTTTTGTCATCCGTCCTACTACAAAGTTGTTCACCTGAGTATGGAAGTTAGTTACATATTCACAGCATGGTTTTGTTCTTTTGTGTAATTGTGAGTGGGCAATCACAATGTCCACATTGAAATAATGAGTTTAACGTGTTGACCTGAGTGCTCTTGCCGATGGCCAGTATCGATTCCAGCCAGGGTCTCCCATGGCAGTTTCTGTTCTTGCGCTTTGTGTCTTGTCAGCCTGTTCCCAGTATCACAGCCTGTTTCAGCCAATCAAAATAAGTGACAGCCATTCACTGGTTCATTCCTCAAGGATGGTCAAGGCCTTTACCAATCAGAGCCAACCTGCCTGATTTAAATTTTCAAACAATGCTTGACAGTTAACTGTCAGTCACTATCAACTGGTGCACTCTCCATGGCAAATTCTCTACCAATTGGAACCGTCTTGCCAACCAATCAACACCCTTCTCATTCAGGGTACATTTTTTGATTTCCCTTACATTGTGTATTCTGGCGGATGGTCTGATGAGTGCAAAATAAAAAGCTTCTACAAAACCTGTCTCTTTGTTCAGCAATAGTTATCAATCTTACCGGGGCTTCTCTGTGCATTCAGATGCTGTGCATGGACCTCACTCTCTGATGTAGTATTACCGTCTGTCCCTTTTTTTCCCCATTCAACCCGTCTCTACCCATACTGCTGTGGTTTTGGATTGCCTCAACTTTAACCTTGGATTTCTAAATCTCCCTTTGCCTGAACGCTCTGGTTGAAAGACATTACTGGTTGAAATACATTTTTACCCTTAACTCTGACCATATTAGGGGCAGCATGGATGCGCAGTGGTTAGCACTGGTTGAAACACATTTTTACCCTTAACTCTGACCATATTAGGTGCAGCATGGATGCGCAGTGGTTAGCACTGCTGCCTCATAGCGCCGAGGTCCCAGGTTCGATCCCGCCTCTGGGTCACTGTCCGTGTGGAGTTTGCACATTCTCCCCGTGTTTGCGTGCGTTTCGCCCCCACAACCCAAAAAATGTGCAGGCTGGGTGGATTGGCCATGCAACATTGCCTCTTAATTGGAAAAAAAATGAATTGGGTACTCTAAATTTATAAAACAAAGCTCTGACCATATTCACTAGTGCGATGGGTGGAATTGGGGAATGGGTGGGGTCAGACAAGTGTGTTTTAGAGGACAATGGATCTTGATTGAATCACCCTGGCTGAACAGGAGTATCCTGTTTATTCCCATGTGCAGTGCAGACAGAGGGGAGAGGCTTGAGGGGTCCTGACGACCAAAGCTCCAGGAATTCCTAAGGAGGTTCTTGACCAGTCTCACTTCATCTCAATGATTGAAAACACAAAAAATGCAGCGTAATCAGTGCACAGCAGGATATGGTCCTGCCTTCCCAGCAGACTGAAGGTTGACCTCCCGGCTGCCCGCTGGGAAAGGTGGCGACGTGGCAAAGCTGGGCAGCTATGTCCGACTGCTGTTAGCCTCACAGTGGCAAAAGGAAACGAAAGCACTCAGTGTGCTGATCCCTGAGTCACTCGCCCGATATATCTCTGTGGGCAAAATGCTGAATCATACCGCAGATATCTTCTGTCTTACACAAGAAGAAGCTGTATTTATCTAGCCTCTTTAACGCTGCTTCACAGGAATGTAACCAAACAGGATCGCCAACGAGCAGCAGTAAAAGATACTGGCAAAGGTTTTGTCGGAGAGGTAGATGTCAAGGAGTGTCTTCTTTTTTTAAAACATAATTTTTATTGAAAATTTTTTACAAAATATATAACAACAAACAGTAACAAACAATAAAACAACATAATAAGCATAACACCCCCAAAACCGTAACAACACATATATCGAGCCCCCTACCCCCCCCAAACCCGGTAAACAACAAGAGAACTTGAAAATAAATAAAATTAAATAAACATAGTCAACACCCCCCCCCCCCCCGCCCCCCTTTCCCCCCCTCCCCCCGGGTTGCTGCCGCTGCTGACCTAGTTCCCTATCGCTGAGCCAGAAAGTCGAGGAAAGGCTGCCACCGCCTAAAGAACCCTTGTACCGATCCTCTCAGGGCGAATTTGACCTTCTCCAGCTTAATAAAACCCGCCATGTCATTGATCCAGGTCTCCACGTTTGCAAGACGCATCCTTCCGCTGTAGCAAGATCCTCCGCCGGGCTATCAAGGAGTGTCTTCAAGGGGGAGTGGAGAGATAGAGGGACAGAGAGGTGGAGGGAGACAGTTCCAGGGCTCAGCGACTTGGGGCAAAAGACACGCTCGCAAACAGCCGAGCGCTGGGCAATCAGAGGCGCGCAGAGATCTCGGAAGGTTGTGGGGGGGGGGGGGGGGGGAGGGGGATGGAGGAGGCTGTAGAGATATGGAGGCAGTGAGGCCTGTGAGCGATCCGGAAACATAGGGCAAGGACGATGAGTTCGAAGCACCGCTGGTTGCGAGGCCAACACATGTCAGAGGGCACTGCCATAATCATCGGATGGGAATCGGGGAAAGTTCTGCTCATCTATCTTATGGTCTTATGGGGAAAGGTGGAGCTCATTGGGAGATTAGGCGAACAGGAGGCGATCTTACTGAAACTGTGGGGGCTTGAAATGGTGGGTACTGAGAGGATGCTTCACCTCATGGGAGAATCTGGAACTAGGGGACATGATTTCAAAATAAGGGGCTGGATTCTCCAGTGGCCGGCGAGTACGCCGCGCCACGGACGCGCCACGGCTTCAGGACATTGCCTGAGGCTTGCCCCCCCCCCCCCCCCCCCTCAATGCTCCGCCCCTGACCGGCCGGGTTCCTGATGGCGTGGGTCTCTCATGGTCTCACCCGTTGGGAACTCGACGTGGCGGCCGGTGACTCAGCCCAGCACTGCCACAGTTGGGGGGGGGGGGGGGGGGGGGACGATCCACAGGCAGCGGGGAGGGGGGGAACACAGATTATTTGGGGCTGTGGGCACTGTGGGTCGCGCGAGCCGGCCGAAGGGGGGGGGGGGGGTGGATTATTTTGCCGGCCGCCGCCATGTAGCATGGCCTGGCCTCTGCGGGCCGTGCGACCTGCCAGATGCTGTACGCTGCTGTCCTGCTAGCCCCCAGCAAAACAGGGAACAGGTGACCATTTTGAGGCTGTTCCCACGCTAGTGTGGGGACCAAGCATCAAAATCACAGCCTGGTATGGCAACTGCTCAGCCCAGGACCACAAGGAACTTCAGAGAGTCGTGAATACCGCCCAGTCCATCACACGAACCTGCCTCCCATCCATTCACTCCATCTACACCTGCCCGCTGCTGGGGGAAAGTGGGCAGCATAATCAAGGATCCCTCCCACCCAGCTTACTCACTTTTCCAACTTCTTCCATCGGGCAGGAAATACAGAGGTCTGAGAACACGCACGAACAGATTCAAAAACAGCTTCTTCCCCACTGTCACCATACTCCTAAATGACCCTCTTATTGACTGACCTCATTAACACTACACCCTGTATGCTTCATCCGATGCCAATGCTTATGTAGTTACATTGTATATCTTGTGTTGCCCTATTATGTATTTTCTTTATTCCCTTTTCTTCCCATCTACTTAATGATCTGTTGAGCTGCTCGCAGAAAAATACCTTTCACTGGACCTCGGTACACGTGACAATAAACAAATCCAATCCAGCCCAAGGTTTTAAAAACAATTTCAGGCCTTTCTCCACTCAGTGGGTCAGAGAGCAGTGGAGTCTGGGTAATTGAATATATTTAAGGCTGAGTTAGGCAGATTTTGGATCTACCAGGGTTAAAGGTGAGGGGGAGGCGGAGGCGGGGGTGGGGGGGGGTGGGGGGGTTGGTGCAGAAAAGTGGAACAAAGGCCATGATTAGATCAGCTGTGATCTTATTGAATGGCGGAACAGGCCCGAGGGGCTGAAAGGCATACCTCAGCATTATATTCTTATATTCTTCGGATTCTTATGACCAGAGGTTTTTTGAGCCCAGTTAAATCAGTCCAGAGTGGATTGGCCACGCTAAATTGCCCCTTAATTGGAAAAAATAATTGGGTAACCTAAATTAAAAAAAAAAAAAAAATCAGTCCAGAAGGCAAGGCTGCAGCATTCACGACCCCCTTTGGTCAGAATTGCTGAGAGGAATCTGGGCCTCCTCCTGAGGTCCCCAGCACCTCAGCTGCAAATCCCCAGCCTTGGTAACGGATACAGTAAAGATGGGGCCCTAGCAACATCCCACTGCAGTGCTTGTGCCCACAGTACTATGAGTAGCCCGACTCAAGGTCCTCCATGGCCAACTATCTGTGGAAAAGTGCCACAACAGGCAGGACAAATCAAACCTGGCCAACTAGCTATTCTCGATCATGTGGTGGAAGGGGGGTGGGGGGGGGGGGGGGGGTGGGGGGGGTCATCAAAGGGTGCAATCAAGTGGCATTTATTTAGCAATAACCTGCTCGGGGACTCTCATTTTGGGTATTGCCAACTCCCGGCCTTGTTACAGCCTTGGTTGAAACATGGACAAAGAACTGAACTCCAGAGGTGAGGTGAGAATGACTGCCATTGACATCAAGGCAGCATTTGACCGGGTGTGGCATCAAGGAGCCCTAACTAAACTGGAATCTAGGGTTTCAGGGGGAAATTCTACACTGGTTGGAGTCATACCTGGCACAAAGGAGGATGGTTGCGGTGGTTGGTGGTCAGTCATCTCAGTTACAGGATGTCACTGTAGGAGTTCCTCAGGGTAGTGTCCGAGGCCCAACCATCTTCAGCTGCTTCATCAATGACCTGCCTTCCATCATAAGGTCAGAAATGGGGGTGTTCACTGATGACTGCACAATGTTCAGCACCATTCGCGACTCCTCAGATACTGAAGCAGTCCATGTCCAAATGCAGCAGGACCTGGACAATATCCAGGCTTCGGGCTGAGAAGTGGCAACTTACATTCACGCCACACAGGTGCCGGGCAATGGCCACCTCCAATGAGAGCAAATCTCTCAATCTACCCTTGTTATTCAACTACATTATCATCACTGAATCCCACACCATCAAACCCTGGTGGTTATCATCGACTAGGAACTTAACTGGACCAACCATATAAACGCTGTAGTCACAGGACTGGGTTAAAGGTGTTTAATATTATAAATTTGATGACAATTAGACTCGGGGGAACAGTTTCTTCTGGTGAAGGGAATCAAGACAATGGGACGTATTGTTAATGCCGAATTCTATGTTCCCCCGCGGTGCGTTTGTAGATGGGGGGGGAGGAAGGTTGTTAACATAAAATTTCTCGGATGGGCTTTCCACTGGGTTCCCGCTCATCCCGGCCTCTTCCCAATTTTATGATGGGGCGGTCAAGGCTTCGGATGGGTCTTTGCCCCAATTGAAGACCTAAAATGGCCAATTATCGACTCTCGGGGTCATTTCCTGCCCAGCCTCAATCTGTAGGCCGGCGAGAGGAGTTCCAAGGGTACGGAGGAATCCCAAACGTAAACCGGGTTCTCCTTGAGCAAAAAGAGGTGGGGTGGGGGTGCGGGGAGTGCACCTCAATCAGGAGCCCCCTTTTGAGATCAGGTGCCGCCCCCTTTAAGGTCTGCTAACTGCTCGAACCTTCCTCACACTCCGACCTCTCAAACAACACTACAATCCCCCTATCCACCTGCACCCCCCCCACCACAGGCCTTCCTCGCACTTTCCCCCAACCCCTCCCCACTAAGACCCCAACACCTACCTCTTCCTAGAATCCCGGAACGTAGGGCATGAATCTCCGGCCTCCCAGCCACGTGTTTCCCGGCAGCGGGAGCTGGCACGCCATTCGTTGGCGGCAGTCTTCTCTGTTCCCACCACTTGTCAATGGGATTTCCCATTGAAGCCAGCCCACGCCATCGGGGAAATCTGCGGGTAGGGGAGCGCTACCGGCGGGAACAGAGAATCCCGCCACCGGAGAACGGCTGGGGAATTCTGGCCGTCGGCTGCTTGCAGTACCAGTCCTGCCCACTGCAGCTTCTGGCGCTGCAGGGAGGGGGTGGAGGTCAACTGAAGATTTCAGTCACAGGTGAATGATTTTGCCCTTCTTCACGTTGAACCACAGCCGGCGCAGGTGTCTATTCCCTGTTCGCTGAACCGACATGTCCCTTTGCAACTCTCGGCTCCCATCTCCACTATTGACTGTGCTAGCCAAACCTGATGAAACGATGCAGGCGACATGCGCGGCCAAAGCACCATTGTGCCCCCCCCTCCCCCGCACTCCCCAATCGCACATTGGTAACTGCGTGAACTACCTTTGCTTCCCGTAGCGCAGTCGCCTTTCAAGAATATCAAACGGAGAAAGAAAGACAACTCACCCCAAATGGGATTGCCGAGGTTCGCCTTTAAGTGAAGGCGGGCAGACTTGTTCAGCTGCCAACCCCCGGCTCGGCACTATAACAAACAGTCTCGTTACAGTTAAATAAGAGTTGACTGGTCCTACCCACTTTGCGCTGTAAATGTCGACAAGTGGCTGATTAAAACCATTTAGATTTATATATGGAATACCACTGCCAGGGAGGCAGTGAAGATGGCCTGCTCTAATTTGACTCCTATGAATATGTAATTAATCTAATTTCCATCTCTATTATCATTTAAAATCCTATAATCACCACACTTTACTGGTGTAATTGCTTTTTAATTAGCTGCTTTAATTGTGGTAATTGCTCTAATTGTCAAGGCTTAGGGCTGCCGATGCTAAGTGGCGGGTAATTCATTTCAGCTTGTTTCTGTCTGCCTGTGCTGCCTTGTTTTCTCTGTGCCATCTTCGTGCCCCTTCCTCTCCTCACAGGCGGCACCATTGGTCTCCGCGGCTTTCGGTGCGACCCTCACCCCACCTCGGGCATGTGTCTGCATGTGAGGGCAGGGAGGGCATCGCAGTCAATCCGATTCTAACCCCCCCCCCCGGCCACATGCAAAACAAACATTAAAGACATGGACACAAACACACATGCACAAACACATTTGCAAATAAACACAACAGACAGGCACACACATACATGGACACACACAGACTCTCATGCACACAGACACACCGACACAAACAGATACACGGACATACACTCACGTACATGGACACGCAAAGATACGCACGCGCATAGACACACCGACACACGCATAAACACACGCACACATGGACACAGACACGCAGACATCGGCACGCACTCACACAAAGATTTGGAGAGGCACAGGGGGAAGCACTGTAGCATAGTGGTTAGCACTATGGTTTCACAGTGCCAGGGTCCCAGGTTCGATTCCCCGCTGGGTCACTGTGTGGAGTCTGCACATTTCTCCCCGTGTCTGCGTGGGTTTCCTCCGGGTGCTCCGGTTTCCTCTCACGAATCCCAAAAGACGCGCTGTTTGGTAATTTGGATGTTCTGAATTCTCCCTCTGTGTACCCGAACAGGCGCCAGGAATGTGGCGACTAGGGGCTTTTCACAGTAACTTCATTGCAGTGTTAATGTCAGCCTACTTGTGACAATAAAGATTATTATTATATATAGAAGCACACACACACACAGATGCACACATATGTAATCACAGACATGCACACGCACAAACAAAAGCCCTTTCTCCATCTTTTTAAAAATAAATTTAGATTGCCCAATTATTTTTTCCAATTAAGGGGCAATTTAGTGTGGCCAATCCACCTACTCTGCACATTTTTGGGTTGTGGGGGTGAAACCCACGCAGGCAGGGGGAGAATGTGCAAACTCCACACGGACAGTGACCCAGAGCCGGGATCGAACCTGGGACCTCAGTGCCGTGAGGCAGCTGTGCTAACCACTAGGCCACCGTGCTCCCCTCCCTTTCTCCATCTTGACTTTTAGCTCTACATACCCACTGGAGGCCCGTGGTCTCCAAACTGCCTCAGCAGCGACCACTCTTCCTGGTGGCCCTGGCGAGGCTCCTGATGTTGCCACTCCTCTCTGATGGGGTTGCCAGCTCTTGGGGAGGGCCACTTAACTGGCTACTACCCGTAACCACCGTCTGCCTGTGGGTGCCAGCACCATGCGTGCTCCCCTGACGCCAGCCTCAGAGACACACACAGACAGAGCATAGAATCATAGAATCCCTACAGTGCAGAAGGAGGCTATTCGGCCAAGGAGTCTGCACCGACCCTCTGGAAGAACACGCTATCTAGGGCCACTCCCCCTATCTATGCCCGTAACCCCACCCAACCTTTGGACACTGAGGTGCAATTTAGCGTGGCCAATCCATCGAACCTGTACATCTTTGGACTGTGGGAGGAAACCGGAGCACCCGGAGGAAACCCAGGCAGGCACGGGGAGAAAGTGCAATCTCCACAAGGTCACCCAAAGCTGGTATCGAACCCGGGTCCCGGGCGCTGTGAGACACATTGACCTGCATGTGCCATTTGAACATACAGGGGTAGCTGGTGGCATCGTGATCATGTCACTGGACTAGCAATCCAGAGACCCAGGATAATGTTCTGGGTCAATGGGCTGAAATATCACCAGAACAACTGGTGAAATTTGAATCAAAGTAATTAATAAATTCAATTAATTAATAAAAATCCTGAATTAAAAGCTAGTCGAAGGAACGATGAACATAACAACTACCATCGATTGTCATAAAACCCCCGCTGGTTCACTAATGTTCTTTAGAGAAGGAAATCGGCCATCTCTACCCGGTCTGGCCTACATGTGATTCCAGAGCCACAGCAACGTGGTTAATGGCCCTCTGAAATGGCCAGGCAAGGGCCATCCAATTAGAGATGGACAACAAATGCTGGTCTGCGAATATTGGCCACATCCCATTGGAGAATAATGTTCAAAACGACACACACAAATATGCACACTTCAACCCCACTTTCCTTCCCCCTGCCTATATTCCTCGAGAGGCCGAAAATCTGTCTGTCACAGCCTTAAATGTATTCAAAGATGACACGTCCACATTCCTCTTGGCCAACTCTTTGAATGAAGAACCTTCCCCTTATCTCAGTTCTAAATGATCGGCCGCTTTTCCTTGACGATGTCCCCCGTGTTTTACATTCCCCAGCCACCAGAGGCGATCTCACAATGTCCAACCTGTCAAACCCCTTGAAAATCTTGTACGTTTCAAGATAACCTCCCTGCCCTTCTAAAGTCAAGAGATTAGAGACTCAGTTCACCCAAACCTTCATTCTAGGATTGGGAGACTGGGTGTCAGTATAATGTTTCATCTGAAATACAATAATTCTGGAAGTGCAGCACTCCCTCAGTACTGACCCTCTGACAGTGCAGCTCTCCCTCAGTACTGACCCTCTGACAGTGCAGCACTCCCTCAGTACTGACCCTCTGACAGTGCAGCACTCCCTCAGTACTGACCCTCTGACACTGCAGCGCTCCCTCAGTACTGACCCTCTGACAGTGCAGCTCTCCCTCAGTACTGACCCTCCCACAGTGCAGCACTCCCTCAGTACTGACCCTCTGACAGTGCAGCTCTCCCTCAGTACTGACCCCCTGACAGTGCAGAACTCCCTCAGTACTGACCCTCTGACACTGCAGCACTCCCTCAGTACTGACCCTCTGACAGTGCAGCTCTCTCTCAGTACTGACCCTCTGACAGTGCAGCGCTCCATCAGTACTGACCCTCTGACAATGCAGCGCTCCCTCAGTACTGACCCTCTGACAGCACAGCACTCCCTCAGTACTGACCCTCTGACAGTGCAGCACTCCCTCTGTACTGACCCTCTGACAGTGCAGCGCTCCCTCAGTACTGACCCTCTGACAGTGCAGCACTCCCTCAGTACTGACCCTCTGACAGTGCAGCTCTCCCTCAGTACTGACCCTCTGACAGTGCAGCTCTCCCTCAGTACTGACCCTCCCACAGTGCAGCACTCCCTCAGTACTGACCCTCTGACAGTGCAGCTCCCCTCAGTACTGACCCTCCCACAGTGCAGCACTCCCTCAGTACTGACCCTCTGACAGTGCAGCTCTCCCTCAGTACTGACCCTCTGACAGTGCAGCTCTCCCTCAGTACTGACCCTCTGACAGTGCAGCACTCCCTCAGTACTGACCCTCTGACACTGCAGCACTCCCTCAGTACCGACCCTCTGACAGTGCAGCTCTCTCTCAGTACTGACCCTCTGACAGTGCAGCGCTCCATCAGTACTGACCCTCTTACAATGCAGCGCTCCCTCAGTACTGACCCTCTAACAGCACAGCACTCCCTCAGTACTGACCCTCTGACAGTGCAGCACTCCCTCTGTACTGACCCTCTGATAGTGCAGCGCTCCCTCAGTACTGACCCTCTGACAGTGCAGCACTCCCTCAGTACTGACCCTCTGACAGTACGGCACTCCCTCTGTACTGACCCTCTGACAGTGCAGCGCTCCCTCAGTACTGACCCTCTGACAGTGCAGCACTCCCTCAGTACTGACCCTCTGACAGTGCAGCACTCCCTCAGTACTGACCCTCTGACAGTGCAGCACTCCCTCAGTACTGACCCTCTGACAGTGCAGCTCTCCCTCAGTACTGACCCTCTGACAGTGCAGCACTCCCTCAGTACTGACCCTCTGACAGTGCAGCACTCCCTCAGTACTGACCCTCTGACAGTGCAGCTCTCCCTCAGTCCTACCCCTCTGACAGTGCAGCGCTCCCTCAGTACTGACCCTCTGATAATGCAGCACACCCTCAGTACTGACCCTCTGACATTGCAGCTCTCCCTCAGTACTGACCGTCTGACAGTGCAGCTCTCCCTCAGTACTGACCCTCTGAGAGTGCAGCACTCCCTCAGTACTGACCCTCCGACAGTGCAGCACTCCCTCAGTACTGACCCTCTGACAGTGCAGCTCTCCCTCAGTACTGACCCTCTGACAGTGCAGCTCTTCCTCAGTACTGACCCTCCCACAGTGCAGCACTCCCTCAGTACTGACCCTCTGACAGTGCAGCTCTCCCTCAGTACTGACCCTCTGACAATGCAGCTCTACCTCAGTACTGACCCTCCCACAGTGCAGCACTCCCTCAGTACTGACCCTCTGACAGTGCAGCTCTCCCTCAGTACTGACCCCCTGACAGTGCAGAACTCCCTCAGTACTGACCCTCTGACACTGCAGCACTCCCTCAGTACTGACCCTCTGACAGTGCAGCTCTCTCTCAGTACTGACCCTCTGACAGTGCAGCGCTCCATCAGTACTGACCCTCTGACAATGCAGCGCTCCCTCAGTACTGACCCTCTGACAGCACAGCACTCCCTCAGTACTGACCCTCTGACAGTGCAGCACTCCCTCTGTACTGACCCTCTGACAGTGCAGCGCTCCCTCAGTACTGACCCTCTGACAGTGCAGCACTCCCTCAGTACTGACCCTCTGTCAGTGCGGCGCTCCCTCTGTACTGACCCTCTGACAGTGCAGCGCTCCCTCAGTACTGACCCTCTGACAGTGCAGCACTCCCTCAGTACTGACCCTCTGATAGTGCAGCACTCCCTCAGTACTGACCCTCTGACAGTGCAGCTCTCCCTCAGTCCTACCCCTCTGACAGTGCAGCGCTCCCTCAGTACTGACTCTCTGATAATGCAGCACACCCTCAGTACTGACCCTCTGACATTGCAGCTCTCCCTCAGTACTGACCGTCTGACAGTGCAGCACTCCCTCAGTACTGACCCTCTGACAGTGCAGCACTCCCTCAGTACTGACCCCCTGACAGTGCAGCACTCCCTCAGTACTGACCCCCTGACAGTGCAGCACTCCCTCAGTACTGACCCCCTGACAGTGCAGCACACCCTCAGTACTGACCCTCTGACAGTGCAGCACACCCTCAGTACTGACCCTCTGACAGTGCAGCACACCCTCAGTACTGGCCAGGTTAAATCCATATCTCTGTTAACCAGAATGTCTCACCGTTTAAATCCATATGGGCATTAACATAGCATAGTGGTTAGCACAGTTGCTTTACAGCTCCCGGGTCCCAGGTCGATTCCCGGCTTGGGTGACTGGCTGTACGCAGTTTGCACGTTCTCCCTGTGTCTGTGTGGGTTTCCTCCGGGTGCTCCGGTTTTGTCCCACAGTCCAAAGATGCGCGGGTTAGGTGGATTGGCCATGCTAAATTGCCCTTAGTTTGCAAAAAGGTTAAGTGGGGTTTACTGGGTCATGGGGATAGGGTAGCTACGTGGGCATGAGTCGGGTACTTTTATAAGGGCCGATGCAGACGCGATGGGCCGAATGGACTACTTCTGCACTGAAAATTCTATGATCTATAAGGGCCGATGCAGACACGATGGGCCGAATGGACTACTTCTACACTGAAAATTCTATGATCCTATGAAGTATGTCCATATTAACCAGACTCTCTCACCTGTTTAAATCCATGACTCTATTAAGCAGCCTGTCCTGCACAAACTCACTTCTCGGTAGATTCCCTGACATTTCTAGGGATTCCGTTGTTTCTCTCGGGATCGCCGGATCTTTCCTTGGAAGCAGGCCATTCAGCCCAATGGTCCAGACACTGATGTTTGCTTTTCATGTGAGCTATTAGCTGAAAAAAAAACCGTTGCTGATAGGTTCGGCCAGGTTTCAGTCACAAAGACAGGATGGGCTAGCCTTCAGGAGCATTGCCTTTCTCTGCACGCTATTTCTTCCGACCCGCCACAGTCACGTTTGTACCAATCACCGTTGACCTGGTCAAGGGGCAGAATCCCACCTCTGAATAAGTGCCAATCCCCTTCTCAGAGAATATTTTTTTCTTAAAATACCCAATTCTGTTTTTGCCAATTAAGGGGTAATTTAGCATGGCCAATCCACCTACCCAGGGGGCAGCATGGTGACGCAGTGGGTTAGCACAGCTGCCTCACGGCGCTGAAGTCCCAGGTTCGATCCCGGCTCTGGGTCACTGTCCGTGTGGAGTTTGCACATTCTCCCCGTATATGCGTGGGTTTCGCCTCCACAACCCAAAGATGTACAGGCTGGGTGAATTGGCCACGCTAAATTGCCCCTAAATTGGAAAAAATGAATTGGGTCCTCTAATTTAAAAAAAGAAAATCCACCTACCCTGCAATATCTTTGGGTTGTGGGGGTGGGACCCACACAGACACGGGAAGTATGTGCAAACCCTACACAGACAGTGACCCGGGGTCGGAATCGAACCCGGGTCCTCGGCGCCGTGAGGCAGCAGTGCTAACCACTGGGCCACCCTACTGCCCTTTCCAGAGAACATTTTTTTTGTTGAGTTGGCTCATTTGTTTTCTGGCCGGTGACCTTGCTTCATGTCCAGCCGTGACTGAGGTTGAAACTCTGCTCGTTCTGCTCCACTGTGAGGGGCATCATGGGAACCAGTTTGGGGCCGTGTTACACAGGCAATCATTCTCTATTCAACCGAGAATAAAAAACTACCCAAATGAGCCGCTGGGAAGACCATAGGATGCCTATCATGGCCTACTTGACTATACTGTCTGTCACAGCAGAGCCACACTCTTTGAATGAATGTACCATATTTAACTTCAACACAGTGCCAGGGAATGTGCTGCATGCAGGGTCAATTCAATGTTTCTGAAGTGAATTGGATCATTATCTTCAAAGGAAATAACTTGTCTGTCCTATGGGGAAAGGCAGGGGAGTGACAGTCGGTCAATAGTTCCGCTAAAGGGTCAGCACAGACACAGGGGACTGAATGGCCTCCTGGTATGCTGTAACCAAGCAATGATTTTATGGCATGCAGCATCCCCAAGCTCAAATTAACTGTCTGTGTTATTGATTCTCACCCATGGATCTGAAGATTGTGCGGTTAGGTATCTCAGCAGGCTGAGGAAACCCATATCCGAGCTTGTGCTGTCAGCAAGGACCCCCACTCAATGGCCAAATAGGGAGCTTTACTCTGTATCTAACCCCGTGCTGTACCTGTCCTGGGAGTGTTTGATGGGACAGTGCAGAGGGAGCTTTACTCTGTGTCTAACCCCGTGCTGTACCTGGCCTGGGAGTGTTTGATGGGACAGTGTAGAGGAGAGCTTTACTCTGTATCTAATCACGTGCTGTACCTGTCCTGGGAGTGTTTGATGGGGACAGTGCAGAGGGAGCTTTACTCTGTATCTAACCCCGTGCTGTACCTGTCCTGGGAGTGTTTGATGGGGACAGTGCAGAGGGTGCTTGACTCTGCATCTAACCCCGTGCTGTACCTGTCCTGGGAGTGTTTGATGGGGACAGTGTAGAGAGAACTTTACTCTGCATCTAACCCCGTGCTGTACATGTCCTGGGAGTGTTTGATGGGACAGTGTAGAGGGAGCTTTACTCTGTGTCTAACCCCGTGCTGTACCTGTCCTGGGAGTGTTTGATGGGGACAGTGTAGAGGGAGCTTTACTCTGTATCTAACCGTGCTGTACCTGTCCTGGGAGTGGTTGATAGGACAGTGTAGAGGAACCTTTATTCTGTATCTAACCCCTTGCTGTACCTGTCCTGGGAGTGATTGATGGGGACAGTGTAGAGGGAGCTTTACTCTGTATCTAACCCCGTGCTGTACCTGTCCTGGGAGTGTTTGATGGGACAGTGTAAAGGGAGCTTTGCTCTGTATCTAACCCCGTGCTGTACCTGTCCTGAGAGTGATTGATGGGGACAGTGTAAATGGAGCTTTACTCTGTATCTAACCCCGTGCTGTACCTGGCCTGAGAGTGATTGATTAGGACAGTGTAAATGGAGCTTTGCTCCTTATTTAATCCTTGTTGCAGTATTTCAGTTTGTATTGTGTAACAATCCTCCACTCAATGCTTTTATCTGGGAGATGTTTGGAATGTCGGACCAGGACTGGGTCACTTTCTTCTTCAACATATTCCACCATTCAACCAGATGATGGCTGATCTGGGAGATATCTTCATAGGCCCACCTTTTAAAAAAAAGATCAGAATACCCAATTCTTTTTTCCAATTAAGGGGCAATTTCGTGAGGCCAATCCACCTACCCAGCACATTTTTGGGTTGTGGGGATGAGACCCACACTGACACGGGGAGAATGTGCAAACTCCACACGGAGAGTGACCCAGGGTGGGATCGAACCTGGTTTCTCAGCGCTGTGAGGCAGCCTTTGTCCCAGATCCCATAATGACTTTGGTGAACAAAATTCTATCAGCCTGAAATTTAAAATTATCAAATGATCCAGGATCATCTGCCATTCGCCCAAGCGAATTTTAAACCTATACTACTCTTTGTGTGAAGACGTGCTTTTTGCCCCTGAAAGATCTGACTGGTTTTCAGATTAGACCCTTTAGTCCTGGACTGACCAAAGGTGTGAAATAATTTCTCCCAGTCCCCTGTCCTATCTGTTCTCCTCAAGACCTTGAAATAGTCCATCAAGTCACCCCTCATACCCAGGGACAGAATCTAAATAGGTGTCATCTCTCTTCATCGCTAAACCTTTGGAGGTATCATTCTGGTGAATCCACATTGCGCCCCTTCCAAGGCCAATACGTTCTTCCTGGGGTGTGGTTTCGAGAACTGCCTGCAGGTCTCATCCGACACCACCGGGACTTTGCACAACCGAAGCACAGCTTCCCCCCTCTTTTCCTTTGCTGCCGTCCATGGAGACTCTTTATAAATAGATTCTGCACACTGTTTGCTTTAGCCTGCTGTTTAATCTCCGAGACAGATTCCGTTTGCTGTAAAATGAACCGTTTGCTGTGAATGGGGCACAGTGGTTAGCACTGCTGCCTCACAGCGGCAGGGTCCCGGGTTCGATTCCGGCCTCGGTTGACTGCCTGTGCGGAGTCTGCACTTTCTCCCCGTGTCTGCGTGGGTTTCCTCCGGGCGCTCCGGTTTCCTCCCACAGTCCGAAGGTTTGCAAGTCAGGTGGATTGGCCGTGCTAAATTGCCCCTCAGTGTCCAAAAGGTTGGGTAGGGTTACGGGAATAGGGTGGAGGCATGGGATTAAGGTGCAGACTCGATGGGCCGAATGGTCTCCTTCTGCACTGTAAATTCTATGATTGCATGAATGCTGATTTTAAGCCCCCCCCCACTTTCCTCCACCTCTTTGACTGACACAATTGTGCCGATGGAAATTCTGCCGGTAGCTGATAGTACGGCCGGCTTGATGGGCCGAAGAGCTGACTGGTGAGCCCGTAACAGCTGGAATTCCATCGACCCTGACACCTGGTGGAATGATAACTGGGAAGGTAACGTCATCATTGGCCCCAGATGACCATAGGCTGCTTTCCCCTTTCGAGGAGGAGGGGGGCGGGGGGGGGAGTTTGGGGGGTGGGGGGGAGGGGGGGGGGTGGAGAGCTGATTGGTGGTGATGTAACCTGAGGATGACCACACCTCAGAGAAGGGGCAAGGTTGAGAAGGCGAAGGGGTTGGCATGGTGGCGCAGTGGTTAGCACGGCACCGAGGACCCAGATTCGATCCCGGGTCACTCTCCGTGTGAAGTTTGCACATTCTCCCCGTGTCTGCATGGGTCTCGCCCCCACAACCCAAATATGTGCAGGGTAGGTAGATTGGCCACGCTAAATTGCCCCTGAATAGGAAAAAATAATAATTGGTGCTCTAAAATTAATTTTAAAAAAGTTTGGGAAGAACCATCTTGCAAACGTCAATGCCATTGAAAGAAAAAGTCACTGCCGCTGCGGGCTGCTGACTTCACATCAGCTCGGATAACCACATATCCTGCTTTGTGCAAACAACACCTCTCAGGACGGCTCGACGATGCTGGTTTCGCTTTAAATTTAAGTCAACCGCAAGATCTGCAGACCTTTCAGAGTTAATCATCTGTACCCTCCCCCCTCCTCGCTCAGCGCTACCCTCTGGTGGAGCTCCAGCCACTACACCGGCCAAGGGGAGAAGCACTCTGTTGTGCATTTAGATTGAAATATTGCTGTTTTACTGTTCACCAGTGCACCTCCGAACACAGCACACGCAGTCGCTGCTTCTGAAAAGCACTCTGAACGAGAGGCAAAGGCGCTGTGCAGAATACCAGCCCCCGTTCACATCCCGCGGCTGGAGATTGTGGGTTCCAGTCGCGCTCTTGAAACCTGACCACATAATCTGGGCTGACCATCCAGTGCTGCACTGTTTGGGGGAGGAGGGGGTTGGGGTGGGGGGGGGGGAGGGGTTGCTCTGTTGTCTTTCAGTTTGCCCATAAAGCAGGGGGGCTCCATCTTCCCTCTCAGGTCGTCATTAATGATCCCATGACAGTCGGCAGCAGAGCAGAGGGCGGCACGGTGGCACAGTGGTTAGCACTGCTGCCTCACAGCGCACGAGGACCCGGGTTCGATTCCGACCTCGGGTGACAGCCCCTGTGAAGTTTGCGCTTTCTCCCCGTGCCTACGTGGGTTCCCCCCCCGGGTGCTCCGGTTTCCTCCCACAGGTGAGGTGGATTGGCCATGATAAATTGCCGCCAGTGTCCAAAAGGTTAGATGAGGTGACAGGGGTAGGGCCTGGGTAGGGTGCAGACTCGATGGGCCGAATGACCCATCTGAGACACCATTTCAAAAGAGAATAAGGAAAGGGTTTGTCCCCAAACCCCCTTGCCAATATTAATCCCACACCCAAAGTCACCAAAAAACAACTGGTTAGTAAATATTCTTACATTTTCCTTTGTGGAATCTTGCTGTGCACAAACAGTTTTCTGCATTACAACAGTGACTACATTTAAAAAAAAATTTAGAGTACCCAGTAATCTTTTTCCAATTGAGCGGCAATTTAGCGTGGCCAATCCACCTAACCTGCACATCTTTGGGTTGTGGGGGTGAAACCCACGCAGACACGGGGAGAATGTGCAAACTCCACACGGACAGTGACCCAGGGCCAGGGATTCGAACCAGGCCCTCAGCGCCGTAGTTCCAGTGCTAACCACTGCGCCACGTGCTGCCCCTAGTGACGGCACGGTGGCGCAGTGGGTTAGCCCTGCTGCCTCACGGCGCCGAGGTCCCAGGTTCGATCCCGGCTCTGGGTCACTGTCCGTGTAGAGTTTGCACGTTCTCCCCATGTTTGCGTGGGTTTCGCCCCAACAAGCCAAAGATGTGCAGGTTAGATGGATTGGCCACGCTAAATTGCCCTTTAATTGGGAAATATTAATTGGGTACTGTAAATTTATTTTTTAAAAGTATTCCGTTGGCTGTAAAGCTCCGTGGGACGTCCTGAAGTTCTGAAAGACACAATATCAATGCTAGTTCTTCTATTTTTTATTTTCACCTCTGAGATCCTTGTGGTGAAACTGTTCCCATGATAGTGTTAAAGAAGGTTAATACCAGGGGTTTGACCCAGTGAGAAGGGTCACAACCCCCTGGGCTAGTACATGGTCAACTCCAGCCCCACTTGACCGAGAGTTGCAACACAGTTGAAACAAACTTTTAATTATAAAAATACCCAAAGTCTTTGGTCTTTGGCTACCCAATAACTACAGTCACCAGGGGCGAAATTCTCCGCGGACCGTCGTGACGCCGATTTCCGGCGAG
>NC_052158.1:16747107-16832107 GCF_902713615.1 Scyliorhinus canicula | reverse complement strand
ATTCCCCAGGGCTCCTTCAGGAGCCCCATCTACTAGCCGAAAGGACAAGGGCAGCAGATACCTGGGAGCACCACCACCTGGAGGTTCCCCTCCAAGCCATCCACCATCCTGACTTGGAAATATATCGGCCGTTCCTTCACTGTCGCTGGGTCAAAATCTTGGAACTCCCTCCCTAACAGCACAGGGGGCGCACCTACACCACAGGGACTGCAGCGGATCAAGAAGGCAGCTCAACACCACCTTCTCACTAACACTTTGGGAATAGCAACAAATCTGGTTCTTTGTCAGCAATGTGGGGCGGCACTGTGGCAGCATGGCTACCACTGCTGCCCCGCGGAGCCAAGGACCCGGGCTCGATTCCGACCTTGCATGACTGTCTGCGTGGGGTTTGCACATTCCCTTACTGATCCAGGATCTTTCTAGCTCAGCCTTAAATATACACAAGGATTCTGCCCCCACACAGCTCTCTGTGGCAAGGAGTTCCAAAGACTCTCAACCTCCAATAGAAGAAATTCTTCCTCACCTCATTTCTGATAAGTCCAAGATGAAAAACTTTGACAAAATGCCTTTTTTCAGCCGTGCTCAAGTTCTGTATTAACAAAAAGTGACAATACGTAGAATAAATTCAATGAAAATGAAAAATGAAAAAATGAATGCTCCTCCGATCCTCTCTATCATATAACTTTATCATCTTTGTAATCTATTATTCCATTTACAGAGCCCACAATCCGAATTCCGCCTGACAGCTTCAAAATCACCTCGGATTGACTAATTTTCCTTTGCAATTCATCCCAGGTATCATTTTAGTAAATCTGTGCCGTGGTCCCTCCAACGGCAACGACCTGAAGCTGTTGCCATGGTAGCCTCCTCTTCTTGTGACCTGATCCATAGGCTACAAGATCGTCTGGGATGGCAGAGTTGGCAATGCCACTGGAGAATCCAAGGGCAACGCAGACCGCCCTTCGATAGAGGGGTCCTATTTCTGTGCTGCAGGCCGAGGGGAAGGCCATGTTGCCGTGGTAACAGAAGGCATTTTGACGCCTCGATTCGGGTGTTGAGGTGGGCCAGTTAGAGGGGGGGGGGGCTGTGATGGTGGGGGGGGGGGGGGGTGCAGTTGCAGCAACAGACCCTGGCAAACACCTCCGTGATGACAGTGCTCTGAGCAGGAGTAGCCCTGCCAGCAGGCCAGGGGCAGACGTAAAGCAGCAGCAGCAGCAGCAGCAGGAGGAGGAGTCAGAAGACAAGGCTGTGGAACAAAAGATCTCGACCAGCAGGAGTCATCACACGGGGACTGACAATCGAAACCCTTCATTAAGTGCCTCGCACTTCACCAACGCACAACAATCATCGCGGCACGAGCCCGATGCCCATGCCAAACAAATTGTCCACTCCAGTGGGCCTTTTGGCACCTACGAGCAAGCCTCACACCTCCCCACCAGCCAAACACATTCCCTGTGTCAGTTATGTAATTCCCCCCTTCAGACCACATTGCGTGTGTGTTAACGTGTGTGATTGTGCATGTGTGTGGTGGGCTGGTTTAGCTCAGTTGGTTGGATGAGCTGATTCATGATGCAGAGCAAGGCCAGCAGTGCGGGTTCAATTCCAGTACCAGCTGATGAAGGCCCCACCTACTCAACCTTGTTCCTCGTCTCAGGTTAAATCACCACCAGTCAGCTCTATGCTCAAGCAGCCTTTGGTCATCTGGGACTATGGCAACGTGACCTTTATGTTTGTGTGTGTGTGTGTGTATTTATGTGTGTCTATTTGGGAGTGCATGAGAGAGTGTGTGGGTGTGTGGGTGAGAGTGCATGAATATCTGAGAGCATGTGTGAGTACTTGAGAGTGTGTGCGTGAGAGTGTGATTATATAATAGTGTGAATGCATGAGTGTGTGTGTGTGTGAGTGTGACGGTGTGTGAATGCGTGTGTGTGTGTGAAAATGTGGGCCCGCATGTGAGTGTATGGGTGAGATTGTGACTGTGTGTGCCCATGTGCATGCGATCATGTGCGTTAATGTGAGCATAGGTGTCTGTGTGCATGCGTGAGAGTGTGTGTCTGAGTGTGAGTGCATGAGAGTGTATAATTGTTTATATGTGTGTGTATGAGTCTGTGTGTTTGTGTGAGTATGTGCATGTGCGTCTGTATGAGTGTGTGTTAAGTGTGTGCATGAGTGCCTGCATAAATGTGTGTATGTGTGTGTCTGTGTGTGAGTACATGTATACGTGTGTCTGTGTGTGTGAGTACATGCATACATGTGTGTATGTCTGTGTGTGAGTATGTGTGTTAGTATGTGTGTGAGTACATGTATACATGTGTGTCAGTGTGTCTGTGTGTGTGTGAATGCATACGTGTGTATGTGTGTGTCTGTGTGTGTGTCTGTGTGTGTGAGTGCATACATGTGTGTATGCGTGTGTGTGTCTGTGTGTGAGTGCATGCATACATGTCTGTATGCGTGTGTGTGTCTGTGTGTGTGAGTGCATGCATACATGTCTGTATGCGTGTGTGTGTCTGTGTGTGTGAGTGCATGCATACATGTCTGTATGCGTGTGTGTGTCTGTGTGTGTGAGTGCATGCATACATGTGTGTATGCGTGTGTGTCTGTGTGTGTGAGTGCATGCATACATGTGTGTATGTGTGTGTGTCTGTGTGTGTGAGTGCATGCATACATGTGTGTATGTGTGTGTGTCTGTGTGTGAATGCATACGTGTGTATGTGTGTGTCTGTGTGTGTCTGTGTGTGTGAGTGCATGCATACATGTGTGTATGTGTGTGTGTATGTGTGTGTGTCTGTGTGTGTGAGTATGTGAGTGCGAGATCACGGGCTGGATTCTCCATCGGCGGGAACCTCCGCTTCGCTGGCAGAGCACTCACGCCCGCGGATTTCCCGACGACATGGGGGTGCCCACAGTGGGAACCCCATTGTACGGAGCGGTGGGATAGAGAATCCTGCCACAATACTTTAATTCCATTGCATGTGCCTCAACCCGCATGCACTATCTAGAGAAACCTCCCAGGCACATGTCTGTTGGGATTAGAAAGGGCACCTGAGATAGTTCACAGCGAATATCAGGCGGCTGCCGAATGTGATAATGACCCCCTCCCCGGGGAGACACCACCAGAGGTGACCGTTTCCCGGACGATGAAAAGGTCTTTGACAGAGTCGAGTGTGTAGTGATCTGTGTATATATATATATATATATATATATATATATATATATATATATAAGGGGTCAATGTAAATGCAATATAAATAAGCAATCACTAGAGAGAGCTCTAGAGACGTATAAATACAGACAAACAGGAAGTCAGGGACTCTTACCAGGAATGGCAGCTGGTGAGCAGGACACGGACAAGCAGCTCAGGTGTAACATAGTATATACGCTGGAGAGAGGACAAATTCATAATAAAGCATCAACTTCAACTGTAAGACTACAGGCCTGTCTATATTCCCCTCCCAGGCCTGTCTATATTCCCCTCCCGGGCCTGACTATATTCCCCTCCCAGGCCTGTCTATATTCCCCTCCCAGGCCCGTCTATATTCCCCTCCCAGGCCCGTCTATATTCTCCTCCCAGGCCTGTCTATATTCCCCTCCCAGGCCTGTCTATATTCCCCTCCCAGGCCTGACTATATTCCCCTCCCAGGCCTGTCTATATTCCCCTCCCAGGCCTGTCTATATTCCCCTCCCAGGCCTGTCTATATTCCCCTCCCAGGCCTGACTATATTCCCCTCCCAGGCCTGTCTATATTCCCCTCCCAGGCCTGTCTATATTCCCCTCCCAGGCCTGTCTATATTCCCCTCCCCAGCCTGTCTATATTCCCCTCCCCGGCCTGTCTATATTCTCCTCCCAGGCCTGTCTATATTCCCCTCCCAGGCCTGTCTATATTCCCCTCCCAGGCCTGTCTATATTCTCCTCCCAGGCCTGTCTATATTCCCCTCCCAGGCCTGTCTATATTCCTCTCCCAGGCCTGCCTATATTCCCCTCCCAGGCCTGTCTATATTCTCCTCCCAGGCCTGTCTATATTCCCCTCCCAGGCCTGTCTATATTCCCCTCCCAGGCCTGTCTATATTCCCCTCCCAGGCCTGTCTATATTCCCCTCCCAGGCTGTCTATATTCACTCCCAGGCCTGTCTATATTCCCCTCCCCAGCCTGTCCATATTCCCCTCCCCGGCCTGTCTATATTCCCCTCCCCTGCCTGTCTATATTCCCCTCCCAGGCCTGTCTATATTCCCCTCCCAGGCCTGTCTATATTCCCCTCCCAGGCCTGTCTATATTCCCCTCCCCGGCCTGTCTATATTCCCCTCCCAGGCCTGTCTATATTCCCCTCCCAGGCCTGTCTATATTCCCCTCCCAGGCCTGTCTATATTCCCCTCCCCGGCCTGTCTATATTCCCCTCCCCGGTCTGTCTATATTCCCCTCCCAGGCCTGTCTATATTCCCCTCCCAGGCCTGTCTATATTCCCCTCCCAGGCCTGTCTATATTCCCCTCCCAGGCCTGTCTATATTCCCCTCCCAGGTCTGTCTATATTCCCCTCCCAGGCCTGTCTATATTCCCCTCCCAGGCCTGTCTATATTCCCCTCCCAGGCTTGTCTATATTCCCCTCCCAGGCCTGTCTATATTTCCCTCCCAGGCCTGTCTATATTCCCCTCCCAGGCCTGTCTATATTCCCCTCCCAGGCCTGTCCATAGTCCCCTCCCAGGCCTGTCTATATTCCCCTCCCAGGCCTGTCTATATTCCCCTCCCAGGCATGTCTATATTCCCCTCCCAGGCCTGTCTATATTCCCCTCCCAGGCCTGTCTATATTCTCCTCCCCGGCCTGTCTATATTCTCCTCCCCGGCCTGTCTATATTCCCCTCCCAGGCCTGTCTATAGAACATAGAACATAGAACACTACAGCGCAGTACGGGCCCTTCGGCCCTCGATGTTGCGCCGACCTGTGAAACCATCTGAAGCCTATCTGACCTACACTATTCCATTTTCATCCATATGTCTATCCAGTGACCACTTAAATGCCCTTAAAGTTGGCGAGTCTACTACTGTTGCAGGCAGGGCGTTCCACACCCCTACTACTCTCTGAGTAAAGAAACTGCCTCTGATATCTGTCCTATATCTATCACCCCTCAATTTAAAGCTATGTCCCCTCGTGTTGGTCATCACCATCCGAGGAAAAAGACTCTCACTGTCCACCCTATCTAACCCTCTGGCTATCTTATATGTCTCTATTAAGTCACCTCTCAGCCTTCTTCTCTCTAACGAAAACAACCTCAATTCCCTGAGCCTTTCCTCGTAAGACCTTCCTTCCATACCAGGCAACATCCTAGTAAATCTCCTCTGAACCCTTTCCAAAGCTTCCACATCCTTCCTATAATGTGGTGACCAGAACTGCACGCAGTACTCCAGGTGCGGCTGCACCAGAGTTATGTACAGCTGCAGCATGACCTTGTGGTTCCGAAACTCAATCCCCCTGCTTATAAAGGCTAGCACACCATATGCCTTCTTAACAGCCCTATTAACCTGGGTGGCAACTTTCAGGGATTTATGTACCTGGATGCCGAGATCTCCCTGTTCATCTACACTACCAAGAATCTTGCCATTAACCCAGTACTCTGCATTCCTGTTACTCCTTCCAAAGTGAACCACCTCACACTTTTTCGCATTAAACTCCATCTGCCACCTCTCAGCCCAGCTCTGCAGCTTATCTATGTCCCTCTGTATCCTATAACATCCTTCAGCACTATCCACAACTCCACCGACCTTCGTGTCATCTGCAAATTTACTAACCCATCCATCTACACCCTCTTCCAGGTCATTTATAAAAATGACAAACAGCAGTGGCCCCAAAACAGATCCTTGCGGTACACCACTAGTAACTGAACTCCAGGATGAACATTTGCCATCAACCACCACCCTCTGTCTTCTTTCAGCTAGCCAATTACTGATCCAAACCGCTAAATCACCTTCAATTCCATACTTCCTTATTTTCTGCAATAGCCTACCGTGGGGAACTTTATCAAACGCCTTACTGAAATCCATATACACCACATCAACAGCTTTACCCTGATCCACCTGTTTGGTCACCTTCTCAAAAAACTCAATAAGGTTTGTGAGGCATGACCTACCCTTCACAAAACCGTGTTGACTATCGCTAATCAACTTGTTCTTTTCAAGATCATTATAAACCCTATCTCTTATAACCTTTTCCAACATTTTACCCACAACCGAAGTAAGGCTCACAGGTCTATAATTACCAGGGTTGTCTCTACTCCCCTTCTTGAACAAGGGGACAACATTTGCTATCCTCCAGTCTTCCGGCACTATTCCTGTCGACAAAGACGACATAAAGATCAAGGACAAAGGCTCTGCAATCTCCTCCCTGGCTTCCCAGAGAATCCTAGGATAAATCCCATCTGGCCCAGGGGACTTATCTATTTTGACATTTTCCAAAATTGCTAACACCTCCTCCTTTTGAACCTCAATTCCATCTAGCCTGGTCGACTGAACCTGAGTGTTCTCCTCGACAACATTGTCTTTCTCCAGTGTAAACACTGACGAAAAATATCCATTTAACGCTTCCCCTATCTCCTCTGATTCCACACACAACTTTCCACTACTATCCTTGATTGGCCCTAATCTTACTCGAGTCATTCTTTTGTTCCTGATATACCTATAGAAAGCCTTAGGGTTTTCCTTGATCTTATCCGCCAACGACTTTTCGTGTCCTCTCCTCGCTCTTCTTAACTCTCCCTTTAGGTCCTTCCTGGCTAACTTGTAACTCTCAAGTGCCCTAACTGAGCCTTCATGTCTCATCCTAACATAAGCCTTCTTCTTCCTCTTGACAAGTGCTTCAACTTCCTTAGTAAACCACGGTTCCCTTGCTCGACAACTTCCTCCCTGCCTGACAGGTACATACTTATCAAGGACACGCAGTAGCTGTTCCTTGAAAAAGCTCCACATTTCGATTGTACCCATCCCCTGCAGTTTCCTTCCCCATCCAATACATCCTAAATCTTGCCGAATAGCATCATAATTGCCTTTCCCCCAGCTATAATTCTTGCCTTGCGGTATATACCTATCCCTGCCCATTGCTAAAGTAAACATAACCGAGTTGTGATCACTATCACCAAAGTGCTCACCTACATCTAAATCTAACACCTGGCCGGGTTCATTACCCAGTACCAAATCCAATGTGGCATCGCCCCTTGTTGGCCTGTCTACATACTGTGTCAGAAAACCCTCCTGCACACACTGCACAAAAACTGACCCATCTATAGTACTCGAACTGTAGTATTTCCAGTCAATATTTGGAAAATTAAAGTCCCCCATAACAACTACCCTGTTACTCTCGCTCCTGTCGAGAATCATCTTTGCAATCCTTTCCTCTACATCTCTGGAACTATTCGGAGGTCTATAGACAACTCCCAACAGGGTGACCTCTCCTCTACTGTTCCTAACCTCGGCCCATACTACCTCAGTAGACGAGTCCTCAAGCGTCCTTTCTACCGCCGTAATACTTTCCTTGATTAACAATGCCACACCCCCCCCCTCTTTTACCATCTTCTCTGTTCTTACAGAAACATCTAAATCCTGGAACCTGCAACAACCATTCCTGTCCCTGCTCTACCCATGTCTCCGAAATCGCCACAACATCGAGATCCCAGGTACCAACCCATGCTGCAAGCTCACCCACCTTATTCCGGATGCTCCTGGCGTTGAAGTAGACACACTTCAAACCAGCGTCCTGCTTGCCGGTGCCCTCTTTCGAACTTTTAACCCTATCCCTGACCTCACTACTCTCAACATCCTGTACACTGGGACTACAATTTAGGTTCCCATCCCCCTGCTGAATTAGTTTAAACCCCCCCGAAGAGCACTAGCAAATATCCCCCCCAGGATATTGGTACCTCTCTGGTTCAGGTGAAGACCATCCTGTTTGTAGAGGTCCCACCTACCCCAGAATGAGCCCCAATTATCCAGGAAACCAAAACCCTCCCTCCTGCACCATCCCTGTAGCCACGTGTTCAACTCCTCTCTCTCCTTATTTCTCACTTCACTAGCACGTGGCACGGGTAACAACCCAGAGATAACAACTCTGTTTGTTCTAGCTCTCAGCTTCCACCCTAACTCCCTGAATTTCTGTCTCAAATCCCCATCTCTCTTCCTACCTATGTCGTTGGTACCTATGTGGACCACGACTTGGGGCTGCTCCCCCTCCCCCTTAAGGATCCCAAAAACACGATCAGAGACATCACGAACCCTGGCACCTGGGAGGCAACACACCAACCGTGAGTCTCTCTCGTTCGCACAGAACCTCCTGTCTGTTCCTCTAACTATGGAGTCCCCAATGACAAGTGCTCTGTTCCTCTTCTCCCTTCCCTTCTGAGCAACAGGGACAGACTCTGTGCCAGAGACCTGCGCCCTATTGCTTACCCCTGGTAAGTCGTCCCCCGCAACAGTATCCAAAACGGTATACTTGTTATAGAGGGGAACAACCACAGGGGATCCCTGCACTGCCTGCCGGTTCCCTCGCCCTCCCCTGACGGTAATCCATCTACCTTCTTCTTTTACCTGAGGTGTGACTACCTCCCTATAACTCCTCTCAATAACCTCCTCCGCCTCCCAAATGATCCGAAGTTCATCCAGCTCCAGCTCCAGGTCCATAACGCAGCTCTCGGGGAGCTGGAGTTGGGTGCACTTCCCGCAGATGTAGTCATTCCCCTCCCAGGCCTGTCTATATTCCCTTCCCAGGCCTGTCTATATTCCCCTCCCAGGCCTGTCTATATTCCCCTCCCAAGCCTGTCTATATTCCCCTCCCAGGCCTGTCTATATTCCCCTCCCAGGCCTGTCTATATTCCCCTCCCAGGCCTGTCTATATTCCCCTCCCAGGCCTGACTATATTCCCCTCCCAGGCTGTCTATATTCCCCTCCCAGGCCTGTCTATACTCCCCTCCCAGGCCTGTCTATATTCCCCTCCCAGGCCTGTCTATATTCCCCTCCCAGGCCTGTCTATATTCCCCTCCCAGGCCTGTCTATATTCCCCTCCCAGGCCTGACTATATTCCCCTCCCAGCCTGTCTATATTCCCCTCCCAGGCCTGTCTATATTCCCCTCCCAGGCCTGTCTATATTCCCCTCCCAGGCCTGACTATATTCCCCTCCCAGGCTGTCTATATTCCCCTCCCAGGCCTGTCTATATTCCCGTCCCAGGCCTGTCTATATTCCCCTCCCAGGCCTGTCTATATTCCCCTCCCAGGCCTGTCTATATTCCCCTCCCAGGCCTGTCTATATTCCCCTCCCAGGCCTGACTATATTCCCCTCCCAGCCTGTCTATATTCCCCTCCCAGGCCTGTCTATATTCCCCTCCCAGGCCTGTCTAGATTCCCCTCCCAGGCCTGTCTATATTCCCCTCCCAGACGTTTACATTCCCCTCCCAGGCTGTCTATATTCCCCTCCCAGGCCTGTCTATATTCCCCTCCCAGGCCTGTCCATAGTCCCCTCCCAGGCCTGTCCATATTCCCCTCCCAGGCCTGTCTAGATTCCCCTCCCAGGCCTGTCTATATTCCCCTCCCAGGCCTGTCTATATTCCCCTCCCAGGCCTGTCTATATTCCCCTCCCAGGCCTGTCTATATTCCCCTCCCAGGCCTGTCTATATTCCCCTCCCAGATGTTTACATTCCCCTCCCAGGCCTGTCTATATTCCCCTCCCAGGCCTGTCTATATTCCCCTCCCAGACGTTTACATTCCCCTCCCAGGCCTGTCTATATTCCCCTCCCAGGCCTGTCTATATTCTCCTCCCAGGCCTGTCTATATTCCCCTCCCAGGCCTGTCTATATTCCCCTCCCAGGCCTGTCTATATTCCCGTCCCAGGCCTGTCTATATTCCTCTCCCAGGCCTGTCTATATTCTCCTCCCAGGCCTGTCTATATTCCCCTCCCAGGCCTGTCTATATTCCCCTCCCAGGCCTGTCTATATTCCCCTCCCAGGCCTGTCTATATTCCCCTCCCAAGCCTGTCTATATTCCTCTCCCAGGCCTGTCTATATTCTCCTCCCAGGCCTGTCTATATTCCCCTCCCAGGCCTGTCTATATTCCCCTCCCAGGCCTGTCTATATTCCCCTCCCAGGCCTGTCTATATTCCCCTCCCAGGCCTGTCTATATTCCCCTCCCAGACCTGTCTATATTCCCCTCCCAGGCCTGTCTATATTCCCCTCCCAGGCCTGTCTATATTCCCCTCCCCGGCCTGTCTAAATTCCCCTCCCAGGCCTGTCTATATTCCCCTCCCAGGCCTGTCTATATTCCCCTCCCCGGCCTGTCTAAATTCCCCTCCCAGGCCTGTCTATATTCCCCTCCCAGGCCTGTCTAAATTCCCCTCCCAGGCCTGTCTCTATTCCTCTCCCAGGCCTGTCTATATTCTCCTCCCAGGCCTGTCTATATTCCCATCCCAGGCCTGTCTATATTCCCCTCCCAGGCCTGTCTCCGGGTCGGAGAATCGCCAGTGGGCCACGCGAATCACAATGTCTATGTGTGGGATTCTCAGGTCGGTGACGCCAAAATCGCGTTCGGCGATCGGCCGGAGAATCCCCCTTCTCGACTGAATCAGAAGCTCCGCCTCCTCCAAAGCGGCGTACGCGGACTCGACCAGCCGAGTTCCCGACGGCGTTGGTCACGTGTGGTCTCATTCGTCAGGAACACGGAGTGGTGGCTGCAGCCCTACATTCTCCTCCCTGACCCGTCCGTATTCTCCTCCTCGGCCTCTCCTCGGGCTGGGCTCTCCGGTTTTGTGGATATGTCCACAGGATCCGTCTGGTCTTATAAAGGTCGGCGGCGCCCCCGCACCGATCCTCCGCCCTGTAGGGGGGGCTAGCAGCCGCGCCGCGAAGGGCTTTACCTGCGGATACGGCTACAGAATGGCTGTGTCCATGGCCGCGCACATGCACAGCGGAGGCCCCACCTTATAGCATAGCGCTGGCTGCACGCAGACCCACCCCACTGCAACCCCCCTCCCCACCCCCAGACTCCACCTCACTCCATTGGCAACCTTTGGCATGATCGACCGCAGCATCCTCCAATATTGTGGGCTGGATTCTCCGGTCTCTCAGCTCCGTGTTTCTTAGTGGCTCACCGTTCCCCAGATTCTCTACTCCCGCTGCTTGTTAATGGGATTTCCCATTGAAGCCACTCTGCCTGGAAGCTCCCTGGCAGGGGCCCACTGCCGGCTGCAACATGGAATCACAATGGCTGGACAATTCCGGCCTTTACCTCTCTCATCCTGTTCAGTGAGGAACGCTCGAGCCTGGTTACAATCCGAGTTACAATCCAATTGTTGTCTCAGCACCTCCACCAAAGGCCCTTAACATTTTCACACCGTTACACCTGCCGATTGGCCAAAGGTTAATCATCGAAAGGTCACCCCATGGCACATTGATCACAGTTACAGAGTCATATTCCACACGGATGCTGATGACGCCCAGCTCTACCAGCCTGTGCCACCTATCCGTCACCCTCCTCCGCCTCCCTGCTGTCGGTCAGCTCGCCCCCGACAGCCAGCCATGGGCGAGCTGCAACATCGTCCGTTTTATCGTCCGGAGGCGGGAGGGCAGTGCCAGCTGCTTCTCAGCCTTGCCAACAATCTCACCGTCCCCTTTGCCACCGCAGCCTGAGGCTTCGTCACACTGCCCGTGAGCTTGGCATGCCTCGCCAACCCTGACTGGTGTCCCACAAACCATACCATCTCTGAGGCCACGCCCGACACCTCGCTGTTGAATCTTCGGCCCTGTCTTTGTGTCCAGGTTTGACAATTCTGAAGCTCTTCACCCATTCTTCAGGCTACGTTGTGTAAACAGAAGTTGTTGCTTTTGGTGAATTTATCTGCATGTCACTGCTTACCCTGTTTTGCGTGTGAGTCAAATATTGTAAAGTCCATCATCTTCACTTGCTAATCTGATGTTGGGTTTTGGAGCCAGGCTCGGTCCCCACACCCCGGGGCCCGATCTACATGGAGGGACTGGCCAGGCCCGATCTACACACACCGGGGAATGATCTACATGGAGGGACTGGCCAGGCCCGGTCCCTACACACCCCGGGGCACGATCTACATGGAGGGACTGGCTAGGCCCGGTCCCCACACCCCGGGGCCCGATCTACATGGAGGGACTGGCCAGGCCCGATCTACACACACCGGGGAATGATCTACATGGAGGGACTGGCCAGGCCCGGTCCCTACACCCCGGGGCACGATCTACATGGAGGGACTGGACAGGCCCCTTCCACCTGGGGCCAGATCTACATGGAGGGACTGGCCAGGCCCGGTCCCTACACCCCGGGGCACGATCTACATGGAGGGACTGGCTAGGCCCGGTCCCCACACACCCCGGGGCACGATCTACATGGAGGGACTGGCCAGGCCCGGTCCACACACACCCCGGGGCACGATCTACATGGAGGGACTGGCCAGGCCCGATCCACACACACCGGGGCCCGATCTACATGGAGGGACTGGCCAGGCCTCATCCACACACCCCGGGGCACGAGCTACATGGAGGGACTGGCCAGGCCCGGTCCCTACACACCCCGGGGCACGATCTACATGGAGGGACTGGCTAGGCCCGGTCCCCACACACCCCGGGGCACGATCTACATGGAGGGACTGGCCAGGCCAGGTCCCCACACCCCGGGGCACGATCTACATGGAGGGACTGGCCAGGCCTGATCCCCACACCCCGGGGCACGATCTACATGGAGGGACTGGCCAGGCCCGATCCACACACACCGGGGCACGATCTACATGGAGGGACTGGCCAGGCCCGATCCACACACACCGGGCACGATCTACATGGAGGGATTGGCCAAGCCCCGTCCACAGACCCCGGGGCACGATCTACATGGAGGGACTGGACAGGCCCCGTCCACCCGGGGCACGATCTACATGGAGGGACTGGCCAGGCCCCACCCACACACCCCGGGGCACGATCTACATGGAGGGACTGGCCAGGCCCGATCCACACACCCCGGGGCACAATCTACATGGAGGGACTGGCCAGGTCCGGTCCCCACACCCCGGGGCACGATCTACATGGAGGGACTGGACAGGCCCCTTCCACCCGGGGCACGATCTACATGGAGGGACTGGACAGGCCCCGTCCACCCGGGGCACGATCTACATGGAGGGACTGGACAGGCCCCTTCCACCTGGGGCCAGATCTACATGGAGGGACTGGCCAGGCCCGGCCCACACACCCCGGGGCACGATCTACATGGAGGGACTGGCCAGGCCCGGCCCACACACCCCGGGGCACGATCTACATGGAGGGACTGGCCAGGCCCCATCCACACACCCCGGGGCACGATCTACATGGAGGGACTGGCCAGGTCCGGTCCCCATACCCCGGGGCACGATCTACATGGAGGGACTGGCCAGGCCCCTTCCACCCGGGGCCTGATCTACATGGAGGGACTGGCCGGGTGATTGAAAACTTGGGGGGATTATCAGGTCTTGTCTGCTTCACTCTGTCTGCGGCCTTTGACATGATTGACCACACCATCCTGCAAAACTCTGCCTCCATTATCCACTCACTGGGGCACCCACAGACATAGACACAAACAGGTACTCACACAGATAAACAGGCACAGGCACACACACACAGATACACAAGTGCAAACACACACACACACACAGATACACAGGCACACACACACAGATACACAAGTGCAAACACACACACACACACAGATACATAGGCACAGGCACACACACACAGATACACACAGATAAACAAGTGCAAACACACACCCACATAAATAAACAGGCACAGGCACACACAAATACACACACAGATAGACAGGCACACACACAGATACACAGGCACACACACACAGACACACCGGCACAGGCACACACAGATACACAGGCGCAGACACAGAGACACACACAGCTGCACAGGCACACAAAAAGATAGACAGACATACACCCACACACTCAAATACACAGGCAGACACACACAGGCACACACAGATAGACAGGTGCAGATGCACACACCCATATACAGGCTCACACAGACAGAAAAACATGCACAGGTGCACAGACAGATACACAGACACACACTTGCACGCGTGCACACACACACATATAAACAGGCACAGGCACACATACAGATACACAGGTGCAGGTGCACACACACAGGTACAGGCATCACAGAGATACACAGACATGCACAGATCCACAGGTGCAAACACACACACACACAGATAAACAGGCACAGTCAGACACACACACACAGAAACATAGGCACAGGCACACACACACACACACACAGATAAACAGGCACAGTCAGACATACACACACAGAAACATAGGCACAGGCACACACACACACACACACAGATAAACAGGCACAGTCAGACACACACACACAGAAACATAGGCACAGGCACACACACACACACACACACAGATAAACAGGCACAGTCAGACACACACACACAGAAACATAGGCACAGGCACACACACACACAGATAACCAGGCACAGTCAGACACACACACACAGAAACATAGGCACAGGCACACACATACACACACACAGATGCACAGGCACAGGCGCACACACACACATAGATCCACAGATGCAGGCACACACACACACAGATACACAGGCACAGGTGCACACACATAGATATTCAGGCACAGGCACACACACAAAGGCACAGGCACACAAAGAGATACACAGGCTCAAGCACACACAGATACACAGGTGCAGACACACACGCACACAGATACACAGGTGCAGACACACACGCACACATATACACAGGTGCAGACACACACGCACACAGATACACAGGTGCAGACACACACAGATGCAGGCACACACACTCACAGATATACAGGTGCAGGCGCACACACATACACAGATACACAGACACAGGCACACACACAGATGCATTCACTCACAGACACAGATACACATATGCACACAGATACATACACACACAGTTACAAATACACAGATACATACACATACAGGTACATACTCACACAGATATACACACACAGATACATACCCACATATACACACACAGATATACACACACAAGTACATAAACACACAAATACTCACACACACACAGATACAGACATAGATAAACACATACAGATATATACATACATAGGTACACACATAGAGATACACACACCGATACAGAGGCACAGGTGCACACAGATACACAGGCACAGGCATGTACACACACAGATACACAGCACAGGCATGCAGACACACATAGACACACAGGCATAAGCGCACATACACTAATACATACACAGATACAAAGGCACAGGTACACACAAGCAGAAACACACACTCATATACACAGAGATACATGCACACACACAAATACATACACACAGATACAGAAGCTCACAAGGACAGTCACACACAAATACATACACACAGAGATACATACACATCAGTACAGATAGACACACAGATTCATAAACACATTGATACACATACACACAGATATATAGACACAGATGCATACATACAGATGCGTACGCACACAGATATATAGACACATAGATGCACACACACAGATACATACACACACAAATACACACATACACAGATATGCACAGATACACACACAGATACATACACATACAGATGCATACACACTGATACACATACACACACAGATACATAGACACAGATGAAATGAAATGAAAATGAAAATGAAAATCGCTTTATTGTCACGATTAGGCTTCAATTAAGTTACTGTGAAAAGCCCCTAGTCGCCACATTCCGGCGCCTATCCGGGGATGCATACATACAGATGTGTACACACAGATACATACGCACACAGATACACACACAGATTTACACACACATAGATACACACACAGATACATACACATACAGAAACTCACAGATACATACACACACAAATACACACACAGATACACACACAGGTACATAAACACACAAATACACGCATACACAGATACACACACAGATACATAGACACAGATATGCACAGAGAGATACATTAACACACAAATACACACACACAGATACACACACAGATACATACACACATAGATACACACAGATACACACGCAAGTACATGAACACACAAATATACACAGACACAGATACACAGACAGAGATACATAAACGCACAAATACACACACACACATACAGATACACACATAGATACACACATACAGATACATACAAACATAGATACACACAATGAGATACACACACAGGTAAACATACACAGATACCAACACGCAGATACCTACACTCAGATACATACACACATAGATGCACACAGATACAAACACACATACATGCACAGAAACTCACAGATACAGACACACACAAGACTCACACGTACAGAAACTCACAAGTAGTCATACACACAAACACAACAATACAAAGTTTCAAACAGCCATAGCTACAGATACATATCAATGCAGACACGCCGCCTGTGGGTAACTTATTCGGACCGGCATTATTATTTTGATTCCCTGGAGGAGGCGTGGGCCTTTGTGCGGATGGAGAAACTGGACTTGAACTAGGGGTTGGGGGTTGCGGGGTCGGTTGTAATACTTTATTGCTGGATTCTGCTGTTGCTGTGTTCTCTTTTCTGTACTTTTGCAATTTTGATATGGTTATTTATGGGGGTGTTGTTCTGTTATGTGTTTTTTTTGCTGTGGGGCATTGGTTGAGGTGTGTATCTTGCGGGGAGGGTTGGGGGGGTTTGTTGTATCGTATGTCGGGTTGGGGGTATGGAGTGGGGCTGGTATTTGGGAGCTGCGTCAGAAGGGTGTGGTGGGGCAGTGCGAAAGCGCGGGCTTTCCTCTGGTTTCCCGCGCTGCGGGGCTGGGGGGGGGAGACGATGATGGGGGAGGCGGGGCTTTAACTGGTTCTTCCCCGCGCTGGAGCGGTGCCTGGAGGAGGGATAGGATGGGGGATGATCCCACTTTGGGAGGGGTCGGGTTATTGGCGGGAGTTTCCGGGGTCAGCAGAAGTTAGCTGAGCCACGGAAGTACAATGGAGGACGGTTCGCGGCTAGGAGGGTTCCTAGCCGGGGGGGGGGGGGGGGGGGGGGGGGGGCGGATAGGGGAATACCGGGTTGCTGCTGGCAGGGTCAGGAAGAAGCTGGAGGGGACGGGGGGACAGAGGTGAGGTGTTGTCGCCATGGGAACTGGGTCGGGCAGGGGGTGCTGGCCTGGGGAGGGCAGTCGACGGGCTATGGCTAGTCGACGGGGGAGGGGGGGCGGGACGCCCTCTGATCCGGTTGGTCACCTGGAATGCGAGAGGATTGAATGGGCCGGTGAAGCGTTCGAGGGTACTGACTCACCTGAAGGGGCTAAAGGTAGATGTGGCAATGCTTCAGGAGACCCACCTGAAGGTGGCAGATCAGGTCCGTCTGAGGAAGGGATGGGTGGGGCAGGTTTTCCACTCTGGGTTGGATGTGAAGAACCGGGGGGTGGCGATTCTGGTGGGGAAAAATGTGTCGTTTGAGGCATCTGAGGTGGTGGCGGATAAGGGGGGTAGGTATGTTATGGTTAGGGGCAGGCTACAAGGAGAGAAGGTGGTACTTGCTAGTGTGTATGCCCCAAATTGGGACGATTCGGGCTTTATGAGGCGTATGTTGGGACGGATCCCGGATCTGGAGGTGGGAGGTCTGATCATGGGGGGGGGACTTCAATACGGTGTTGGATCCTTCACTGGATCGGTCCAGCTCTAGGACGGGTAGGAGGCCGGCGGCGGCCAAGGTACTGAGAGGGTTTATGGATCAGATGGGTGGGGTGGATCCATGGAGGTTTGTGAGGCCGAGGGCACGGGAGTACTCTTTCTTCTCCCACGTACATAGGGTCTACTCTCGGATAGATTTCTTCGTGGTGAGTAGGGGACTGATTCCGAGAGTGGAGGAGGCCGAGTATTCGGCCATTGCAATCTCCGACCACGCTCCGCATTGGATAGAGTTGGAGATGGGGGAGGTGCGAGACCAACGTCCATTGTGGCGGTTGGATGTGGGGTTGTTGGCGGAGGAGGAGGTGTGTAGGAGGGTCTGGGCAAGTATTGAGGGGTACCTCGAGATGAATGATATGGGGGAAGTTCAGGTGGGGGTGGTCTGGGAAGCCCTGAAGGCAGTAATTCGTGGGGAGCTGATATCCATCCGGGCACACAGGGAGAGGAGCGAGAGGAGTGAGAGGGATAGACTGGTGGGAAAGATGCTGGAGGTGGACAGGAGGTATGCAGAGGCACCAGAGGAGGGACTGTTGGGGGAGAGGTCTTCAAGGACTTTTACGGGGAATTATACCGGTCGGAGCCAACGGGGGAGAGGAGGGGAATGGAGAGGTTCCTCGACGGGCTTTTTTTTCCGAAGGTGCAGGAGGAGCAGGTGGAGGGGTGGGTGCGCAGATTAAGCTGGAGGAGCTAGTTAAGGGGATCGGGCAGATGCAGTCAGGGAAGGCACCGGGGCCGGATGGGTTCCCGGTGGAATTTTATAAAAAGTTTGTGGACCTAGTGGGCCCCTTGCTGGTGCGGACACTTAACGAAGCATGGGAAGGGGGGACTTTGCCCCCGACGATGTCGCGGGCGCTGATCTCGTTAATCTTAAAGAGGGACAAGGACCCCCAGCAGTGTGATTCATACAGGCCCATATCTCTCCTCAACGTAGATGCCAAGGTTCTGGCAAAAATCCTGGCCACCAGGATAGAGGACTGTGTGCCAGGGGTTGTACACGAGGACCAGACAGGGTTTGTGAAGGGAAGGCAGCTGAACACGAATGTGCGGAGATTGTTGAATGTCATCATGATGCCGGTGATTGAGGGGGAGGCAGAGATAGTGGTGACGCTGGATGCGGAGAAGGCCTTCGATAGAGTGGAGTGGAGGTACTTATGGGAGGTGTTGGGGTGGTTTGGATTTGGTGAAGGGTTTATTAGATGGGTGAGGCTGCTATATGAGGCCCCGATGGCGTGCGTGGCCACGAATAGGAGGAGGTCGGAGTACTTCTGGCTTTACCGAGGGACCAGGCAGGGTTGCCCCCTGTCCCCCTTGTTGTTTGCACTGGCAATCGAGCCGCTGGCGATAGCGTTGAGGGATTCAGGGAGGTGGAGAGGTTTGGTGCGAGGTGGGGAGGAACATAGGGTGTCGTTGTATGCCGATGACCTGTTACTGTATGTGGCGGACCCGGTGGGAGGGATGCCGGGGGTTATGGAGCTGCTAGCTGAGTTTGGGACCTTTTCAGGTTATAAACTAAATTTAGGCAAGAGTGAGGTGTTTGTGGTGCACCCTGGAGACCAGGAGGAAGGAATTGGTAGGCTCCTGCTTAGGCGGGCAGGGGAGAGCTTTAGGTACCTGGGGGTGCAGGTGGCCAGGGACTGGGGGACTCTTCACAAACATAATTTCACCAGACTTGTAGATCAGATGGAGGAGGAGTTCAGGAGGTGGGACATGCTGCCATTGTCGTTGGCGGGGAGGGTACAGTCCGTCAAAATGATGGTGCTTCCGAGGTTCTTGTTCCTCTTTCAGTGCCTGCCCATCTTTATCCCCAGGGCCTTCTTTAGGAGAGTGACCGGCAGTATCTTGAGCTTTGTGTGGGCACATGGGACTCCGAGAGTAAAGAGGGTTTTCCTGGAGCGAGGGAGGGATAGAGGCGGGTTGGCGCTGCCCAACCTTTTGGGGTACTATTGGGCGGCCAATGTGTCAATGGTGCGTAAATGGGTGATGGAGGGAGGAGGGGCGGCGTGGAAAAGAATGGAGATGGCGTTGTGTAGAGGTACGAGCCTGGGTGCCATGGTAACGGCACCGTTGCCGCTCTCCCCTAAGAGGTTTACTACAAGCCCGGTGGTGGTGGCGACCCTAAGAATCTGGGGACAGTGGAGACGGCATCGGGGGGAAACAGGGGGCTCAATTGAGGCTCCACTGGGTGGCAACCATCGGTTCATCCCGGGGAACAAGGATGGGGGATTTAGGGGGTGGCAAAGGGTGGGCATCAGTAAATTGAGGGACCTGTTTATTGGCGGGAGGTTTGCGGGCCTGGGGGAACTGGAAGATAAATTTGGCCTTCCCCAAGGGAACATGTTCAGATACTTGCAGGTAAAGGTGTTTGCTAGGCGACAGGTAGAGGGATTCCCTCTGCTGCCCTCGCGGGGGACGATGGTCAGAGTGCTTTTGGGGGTGTGGGTCGGAGAGGGGAAGGTGTCTGACATCTATAAGGTAATGCAGGAGGTGGAGGAGTCGTCAGTGGAGGAGCTGAAGGCTAAATGGGAGGAGGAACTCGGGGAGCAGATAGAGGACGGGACTTGGGCGGAGGCCTTGGAGAGAGTCAACTCTTCCTCCTCATGTGTGAGGCTTAGTCTCATCCAATTTAAGGTGCTGCACCGGGCCCACATGTCCGGGACTAGGATGAGTAGGCTCTCTGGGGGTGAGGACAGATGAACCAGGTGTTCGGGGAGTCCAGCGAATCATGCCCATATGTTCTGGGCATGCCCAGCACTGGAAGAATTCTGGAAGGGGGTGGCGGGGACGGTGTCGAGGGTGGTTGGATCCAGGGTAAACCAGGGTGGGGACTCGCGATTTTTGGAGTTGCGGTGGAGCCGGGAGTGCAGGAGGCGAAAGAGGCCGGTGTGCTGGCCTTTGCGTCCCTAGTAGCCCGGCGAAGGATCTTGCTGCAGTGGAAGGATGCGAGGCCCCCAAGTGTGGAGACCTGGGTCAATGACATGGCGGGATTTATAAAGTTGGAAAGGGTCAAATTTGCCCTGAGAGGATCAGTACAGGGGTTCTATAAACGGTGACAGCCTTTTCTGGACTTCCTGGCTCAAAGATAGGTATCTTGGTCAATAACAGCAGCAGCAACCCGTGGGGGGAGAGAGAGGGGGGGGGGGGGGCAAGGGGGGGGTGTTCCTTACTATAGTTTTTATATTTTTTTCTCTACGGTTATGTAACTTAACACTGTGTTAACTTAAATTGTTAATATGTTGGGTTGTTCATTGAGGAGGGGCGAAGGTTCATGATTGTTGTCATTACTGTTATCGTTGGTATTTTAGTATGGTTTGATGTTGCTGTATAAATTCAAAATTTTTCAATAAAAATTATTTAAAAAATAAAATCAATGCAGACACGCACGCTTACAAACACACACAGCTAAAGGTATCCACAGACACCCACAGCTACAGGCACACCCACGAAAGTGTAGGATAAGGTTTTGAAACAGACAGGGTTAATGAGGGACTAAGTGCAGTACCACCTACAGAGTGATGTGACTAGGGTCAGTGTGGTGTAGAGCAGAGACTAAGCGCGAAGGTAGTTCCTCGTATGTGGCTTCCGTGCAGATATTTGCCAGCAGTTAATAAAGACTTGCTGTTGATACACAGAGGACCACAAGGATTTCATTAATGGACACGTTCTGTAGCCAACATAATCCCAACATGGTGGCAGCTTAAGATAAACCCTCAACCTCACAGAAATGCGAAAGGATTGAGAAAACCTTCAATGGATTCTGAACTGAAAGAAAATCTCAACTGAAGCTGAAGTCGCTGAGAATGTTCACGATATGAATATATGTTCTATGTTCATATAAAGCTCCAGAGACAGGAGCCTAGAAACTGAGGCAGAGATTCTACTGCAGCAGGAGACTCCAAAAAATCTACCCAGAAGCCAACTTTCACCCCACCGAGCCCGCAAGGGTGGGCTAAATCTTTTTAAGATCCAGGCTGCAGCCAGTTCTGACTCAGATTTCACTTCCAGTCTCTTTTCTCTCTTTGCAGAGCAGGTTTTGTCCATTGTCATTCCAGGACCCGGGAAGTCCCCGATGGTCAGTCCAATCTCCTGTCCAAGAAATTACTTCTGGTGAATGTCTGACCAGAAATCTGAGAAGCCTCTACCTCGAACCATGCCAATGGTACAACTCGTCGATACATCAAGCACTGTGCAAGCATTTCACAACTTCCAGTCTCGCGGGACACTGCAGCTGGGTTGCAGTCTGTCACCATCGACAACCGGCGAACAGAGTTGAGCAAAATGCTCAACCTTCGCCGCACCTCAGGAGTGCTCTTCCTCAGGGAACTTCCAGGTGGCCCCATGCAGAAAGAGAAGCAGGAGAAGCAGCACCGAGGAGACGAGTGCCATCATCGGCTACCTCACAAGATGTGATCGAGAGTGACAGCAACTCTACGCCAATACAACAGCCGACCTGACTGGCTGTGGTTCGACGTGAAGCAATGAAAGAAAAGAATGAAAACAAATCCAAATGCAAGGCTTCAGGCCAGCCACAATAGGTCTATGGTGCTGCTGGTGTTCGAACAGGAGAAGTCAGACTTCTCGGCACCCGAGAGAAGGTCAATTGAATGGCTGGTGGCCAATGAATTGTGACTGTAATTATTGGGTCGCCTGGGGCTAAAAGCCTTGGGTATTTTCCTCAGAATTATTGGCAAATTCAGTTGTGTTGCGACTCTGGGTCAAGTGGAATTGACACCGCACTATCCCATGAAAGAAAGCTTTATTTAAAAAATGTTATTTTATCAGCAAATTACACACTATTACTGCTACTCCTGGGGTATTCTGGTTTGAAACTTTAGTGTTCTCCCCCCCCCCCCCACCCCAGATATTTTCATTAGAAGGGTTAATGTGGATCTTTGACTGAAATAGCGAAGCCCGACATGTGACTGAAACTCTCCACGTTAGAACCAGACATCACCGTCCGGTCTTCCTGTTGATTCTGGTGAGTGTTTATCTGTGTGGTGGCCTGAGGCCATAGGTGGGGTAAGAGCGGTGGGTGGGCCGTGGCATCTTTCTCCCTACCTGAGTGAACCACAAAAGAAAAAGGTTTGAGAACCGCCGACCTCCAAGATGCACTGCGGCAATTCACCGAGGGTCCTCAGACAGCACCTTGCAAACTCATCACCTCCACCACCTGGAGGTTCCCCTCCGAGTCAGCCACCACCAACAAAAGGAGATATAATCGCTGTTCCTTCATGGTCACTGGGTCAAAATCCCGAACTCCCTTCCTAAACAGAACAGTGCGTGCACGTGGACTGCACCAGTTTAAGAATACAGCTCGCCATCACCATCTTCTCCATGGCAATTAGGGACGGGCAATAGATAATGTGCTGAGTCAGCGACACCCACATCCTATGTACTGGCAGACGCAACAATAGTAGGGGAATCAGATTTGATGGTAACCTTCGAAGATGAATTGGGAAAATCCATACAATCCTTGTCGTGCCGAAGGAGGCAATTCAGCCCATTGACACTGCATTGACCCTTCAAAAACCCAACCTAGCCCCATTCCCCTCCCTATACCCGTGACCGCGCTCTATCGCCTCACCTAAGGTGCGATTTTTAGCACGGCCAATCCGCCAACCTACACATCTTTGGACTGTGGGAGGAAACCGGAGCACCCGGAGGAAACCCTCGCACCCAAAGCCAGAATCGAACTCTGGCACTGCGAGGCAGTGGTGCTAACCACTGTACAACAGTGCCCGAATGGGAAGATTTGGGTGAGGGGAGGGGGAGGGGAGGAGGGGCTATGGGGTGCGGGACTGATCTGTCCAAGGGCTAGCATGAGGGCAATGGGACGAATGGCCTCTTCCTGCGCTGTGCGAGTCTAGATTTAAGCTCCAGTCGTGACAACAAGGTTCCGCCACAGGCGTTGAGGGTGGTTGGGTCGGTGGGTCGGGGGGTCGGGGGGGGGTGGGGGGAGAGAAATAAGAAGCACTGACTGAGGAGTTAAGACAATGAAGGGAAAGATTACGTGAAGTTCACTTGTGAATGGGCCGATTGTCTGGGGTTGCATTTCCATTCTGAATTTTATTTTTAACTCAGAGAAAGCCCTGCCTTGGGGGGTGGGGGGAGGGAGGGGGGGGGGGGGGGGGGGGGAGTGGGGGGTGGGATCACCGCGAAAGGCTCCCGCTTCAGGAAACCTTCTGCCGGCAGTTCTTCTGTGGCTTATGAGCATCTGGAAGTCAAGCAGCTGCTTTAAAGTCACACACACACGCATCCAGACATAGAGCAAGACAACAGGAAAATAAGTCCAGTCATCAGCCACAGGCAGTCCTTTTAACATACAGATATAAATATAGATCTCTTCCAGAGGAAGAAAACGCAGTGCCCGACACTACAAAGTTGAAGCAAGAAGCAAACCATCTTCCCTCTGCATCCAGATCCCTGCCACCCACGAAAGCCGGCAGCGAGGGACTTCCGAGAGAATCAAGGCGCAATTCGGCGTGGGTCACTTTTGCGGGACAGGTGTGGAAGCCTGGGCCGGAGGTCGTGGTGGGACGGAGGGGGGCCGACGGACGGGGGAAATGCTCTGAGTTCAGCCTTCTTGCCCGAAAGGCGGCCAAGCTCCGTCGGCGAGGTCAGCCACTTTCAGCTGGGTTCCGTTGGAGGGCATCGTGTCTCGTCCCACTGCGAGCGGTACCGGGGCGGTTGGCGTTTCCTTCTCTTTGCCCCATGGAGCAGATGGAGCTCCGGAGAGCGGACCGGGCCGAGTCGCCGGGGTGCATTGCTGCCTGCCTGAGTCACGGCTGGATGCAGGTCTGCGGTGAGTAACTGGGTGGACAGACCTGGTGCCCTCCCTTTGCCAGCCTTCTGTTTGTGTGCGCTTCGCTTTGGGGAGATGAGCAGATTCAGAGGCAGCTCACACAGCCGAGTGCCAAGGCTGCGTGGCATTGTCACTTAAATGTTTAAATAACTTTGGCTGTTGTTTTCACACAGGCGCTCAACGGCTTTGTCAGATTGATGGTTCAATTAGCAGAGTCACAAGATGTTAGATGTGCCTCTGTGTTGTCAGTACACTTACCCCTGAGTTAGAGGCCGTGAGTTCTTGTCCCACTCCAGAAGCTGCTGTGACAATTCAGGTCGATTCCTCCAGGGCAGGAACATGGAAGATTTGATCTGTCAGAGGTCAGTACTGAGGGAGTGCCGCACTGTCAGAGGGTCAGTACTGAGGGAGTGCTGCACTGTCAGAGGGTCAGTACTGAGGGAGAGCTGTACTGTCAGAGGGTCAGTACTGAGGGAGAGCTGTACTGTCAGAGGGTCAGTACTGAGGGAGTGCTGCACTGTCAGAGGGTCAGTACTGAGGGAGTGTTGCACTGTCAGAGGGTCAGTCCTGAGGGAGTGCTGCACTGTCAGAGGGTCAGTACTGAGGGAGTGCTGCACTGTCAGAGGGTCAGTAATGAGGGAGTGCTGCACTGTCAGAGGGTCAGTACTGAGGGAGAGCTGTACTGTCAGAGGGTCAGTACTGAGGGAGAGCTGTACTGTCAGAGGGTCAGTACTGAGGGAGTGCTGCACTGTCAGAGGGTCAGTACTGAGGGAGAGCTGCACTGTCAGAGGGTCAGTACGGAGAGTGCTGCACTGTCAGAGGGTCAGTACTGAGGGAGCACTGCAATGTCAGAGGGTCAGTACTGGGGGAGAGCTGCACTGTCAGAGGGTCAGTACAGAGGGAGTGCTGCACTGTCAGTGGGTCAGTACAGAGGGAGTGCTGCACTGTCAGTGGGTCAGTACTGAGGGAGTGCCGCACTGTCAGAGAGTCAGGACTGAGGGAGTGCTGCACTGTCAGAGGGTCAGTACTGAGGGAGTGCTGCACTGTCAGAGGGTCAGTGCTGAGGGAGTGCTGCACTGTCAGAGGGTCAGTACTGAGGGAGTGCTGCACTGTCAGAGGGTCAGTACTGAGGGACAGCTGCACTGTCCAAGGGGCAGTACTGAGGGAGTGCTGTCATGGCAGAGGGACAGTACTGAGGGAGTGCTGCACTGTCAGAGGGTCAGTACTGAGGGAGAGCTGCACTGTCAGAAGGTCAGTACTGAGGGAGTGCCGCACTGTCAGAGAGTCAGGACTGAGGGAGTGCTGCACTATCAGAGGGTCAGTACTGAGGGAGTGCTGCACTGTCAGAGGGTCAGTGCTGAGGGAGTGCTGCACTGTCAGAGGGTCAGTACTGAGGGAGAGCTGCACTGTCAGAGAGTCAGTACTGAGGGAGTGCTGCACTGTCAGAAGGTCAGTACTGAGGGAGTGCTGCAATGTCAGAGGGTCAGTACTGAGGGAACATTGCACTGTCAGAGAGTCAGTACTGTGGGAGTGCTGCACTGTCAGAGGGTCAGTACTGAGGGAGTGCTGCACTGTCAGAGGGTCAGTATTGAGAGAGAGCTGCACTGTCAGAGGGTCAGTACTGAGGAAGTGCCGCACTATCAGAGGGTCAGTCCTGAGGGAGTGCTGCACTGTTGGAGTGGCAGTGCTGAGGGAGTGCTTCACTGTCAGATGGTCAGTACTGAGGGAGTGCTGCACTGTCAGAAGGTCAGTGCTGAGGGAGAGCTGCACTTTCAAAGGGTCAGTACTGAGGAGGTGCTGCACTGTCAGAGGGTCAGTAATGAGGGAGCTGCACTGTCAGATGGTCAGTACTGAGGGAATGCTGCACTGTGGGAGAGGCAGTAATGTGGGAGTGCTGCACTGTCAGAGGGTCAGTACTGAGGGAGAGCAGCACTGTCAGATGGTCAGTTCTCAGGGAGAGCTACACTGTCAGAGGATCAGTTCTGAGGGAGTGCTGCACTATGGGAGGGGCAGTGCTGAGGGAGTGCGGCATTGTCAGAGGGTCAGTACTGAGGGAGTGCTGCACTGTCAGAGGGTCAGTACTGAGGGAGTGCTGCACTGTCAGGGGGTCAGTACTGAGGGAGAGCAGCACTGTCAGAGAGTCAGTATTGAGGGAGAGCTGTACTGTCAGAGGGTCAGTACTGAGGGAGAGCTGTACTGTCAGAGGGTCAGTACTGAGGGAGTGCTGCACTGTCAGAGGGTCAGTACTGAGGGAGTGCTGCACTGTCAGAGGGTCAGTACTGAGGGAGTGCTGCACTGTCAGAGGGTCAGTATTGAGAGAGAGCTGCACTGTCAGAGGGTCAGTACTGAGGGAGTGCTGCACTGTCAGAGGGTCAGTACTGAGGGAGTGCTGCACTGTCAGAGGGTCAGTACAGAGGGAGTGCTGCACTGTCAGAGGGTCAGTACTGAGGGAGTGCTGCACTGTCAGCAGCTCAGTACTGAGGGAGTGCCGCACTGTCAGAGGGTCAGTCCTGAGGGAGTGCTGCACTGTTGGAGTGGCAGTGCTGAGGGAGTGCTGCACTGTCAGAGGGTCAGTGCTGAGGGAGTGCTGCACTGTCAGAGGGTCAGTACTGAAGGAGTGCTGTACTGTCAGAAGGTCAGTGCTGAGGGAGAGCTGCACTGTCAGAGGGTCAGTACTGAGGGAGAGCAGCACTGTCAGATGGTCAGTTCTCAGGGAGAGCTACACTGTCAGATGGTCAGTACTGAGGGAGTGCTGCACTGTGGGAGGGGCAGTAATGTGGGAGTGCTGCACTGTCAGAGGGTCAGTACTGAGGGAGAGCAGCACTGTCAGATGGTCAGTTCTCAGGGAGAGCTACACTGTCAGAGGGTCAGTAGTGAGGGAGTGGTACACTGTCAGAGGATCGGTTCTGAGGGAGTGCTGCACTATGGGAGGGGCAGTGCTGAGGGAGTGCGGCATTGTCAGAGGGTCAGTACTGAGCGAGTGCTGCACTGTCAGAGGGTCAGTACTGAGGGAGTGCTGCACTGTCAGGGGGTCAGTACTGAGGGAGAGCTGTACTGTCAGAGGGTCAGTACTGAGGGAGAGCTGTACTATCAGAGGGTCAGTACTGAGGGAGTGCTGCACTGTCAGAGGGTCAGTACTGAGGGAGTGCTGCACTGTCAGAGGGTCAGTACTGAGGGAGTGCTGCACTGTCAGAGGGTCAATACTGAGGGAGTGCTGCACTGTCAGAGGGTCAGTACTGAGGGAGCGCTGCACTGTCAGAGGGTCAGTGCTGAGGGAGTGCTGCACTGTCCAAGGGGCAGTACTGAGGGAGTGCTGTACTGTCAGAGGGTCAGTACTGAGGGAGTGCTGCACTGTCAGAGGGTCAGTACTGAGGGAGAACTGTACTGTCAGAGGGTCAGTACTGAGGGAGAGCTGTACTGTCAGAGGGTCAGTGCTGAGGGAGTGCTGCACTGTCCAAGGGGCAGTACTGAGGGAGTGCTGCACTGTCAGAGGGTCAGTACTGAGGGAGTGCTGCACTGTCAGAGGGTCAGTACTGAGGGAGTGCTGCACTGTCAGAGGGTCAGTGCTGAGGAAGTACTGCACTGTCAGAGGATCAGTACTAAGAGAGAGCTGCACTGTCAGAGGGTCAGTACGGAGAGTGCTGCACTGTCAGAGGTTCAGTACTGAGTGAATGCTGCACTGTCAGAGGGTCAGTACTGAGGGAGTGCTGCACTATCAGAGGGTCAGTACTGAGGGAGAGCAGCACTGTCAGAGGGTCAGTACTGAGGGAGTGCCGCACTGTCAGAGAGTCAGGACTGAGGGAGTGCTGCAATGTCAGAGGGTCAGTACTGAGGGAATGCCGCACTGTCAGAGAGTCAGGACTGAGGGAGTGCTGCACTGTCAAAGGGTCAGTACTGAGGGAGAGCAGCACTGTCAGAGGGTCAGTACTGAGGGAGTGCCGCACTGTCAGAGAGTCAGGACTGAGGGAGTGCTGCACTGTCAGAGGGTCAGTACTGAGGGAGTGCTGCACTGTCAGAGGGTCAGTGCTGAGGGAGAGCTGCACTGTCAGAGAGTCAGTACTGAGGGAGTGCTGCACTGTCAGAGGGTCGGTACTGAGGGAGTGCTGCACTGTCAGAGGGTCAGTTCTGAGGGAACATTGCACTGTCAGAGAGTCAGTACTGAGGGAGTGCTGCACTGTCAGAGGGTCAGTACTGAGGGAGTGCTGCACTGTCAGCGGCTCAGTACTGAGGGAGTGCCGCACTGGCAGAGGGTCAGTCCTGAGGGAGTGCTGCACTGTTGGAGTGGCAGTGCTGAGGGAGTGCTGCACTGTCAGAGGGTCAGTGCTGAGGGAGTGCTGCACTGCCAGAGGGTCAGTACTGAAGGAGTGCAGTATTGTCAGAAGGTCAGTGCTGAAGGAGAGCTGCACTGTCAGAGGGTCAGTACTGAGGAGGTGCTGCACTGTCAGAGGGTCAGTAATGAGGGAGCTGCACTGTCAGATGGTCAGTACTGAGGCAATGCTGCACTGTGGGAGGGGCAGTAATGTGGGAGTGCTGCACTGTCAGATGGTCAGTTCTCAGGGAGAGCTACACTGTCAGAGGAACAGTTCTGAGGGAGTGCTGCACTATGGGAGGGGCAGTGATGAGGGAGTGCGGCATTGTCAGAGGGTCAGTACTGAGGGAGTGCTGCACTGTCAGAGGGTCAGTACTGAGGGAGTGCTGCACTGTCAGAGGGTCAGTGCTGAGGGAGTGCTGCACTGTCAGAGGGTCAGTACCGAGGGAGTGCTGCACTGTCAGAGGGTCAGTGCTGAGGGAGTGCTGCACTGTCAGAGGGTCAGTACTGAGGGAGTGCTGCACTGTCAGAGAGTCAGTACTGAGGGAGTTCTGCACTGTCAGAGTGTCAGTACTGAGGGAGTGCTGCACTGTCAGAGGGTCAGTACTGAGGGAGTGCTGCACTGTCAGAGGGTCAGTACTGAAGGCGTGCTGCACTGTCAGAGGGTCAGTGCTGAGGGAGTGCTGCACTGTCAGAGGGTCAGTACTGAGGGAGTGCTGCACTGTCAGAGGGTCAGTACTGAGGGAGTGCTGCACTGTCAGAGGGTCAGTACTGAGGCAGTGCTGCACTGTCAGAGAGTCAGTACTGAGGGAGTGCTGCACTGTCAGATGGTCAGTACTGAGGGAGTGTCGCATTGTCACATGGTCAGTACTGAGGGAATGCTGCACTGTCAGAGGTCAGTACGAGGGAGTGCTGAACTGTCAGAGGGTCAGCACTGAGGGAGTGCTGCACTGTGGGAGGGTCAGTACTGAGGGAGTGCTGAACTGTCAGAGGGTCAGGATTGAGGGAGTGCTGCACTGTCAGAGGGTCAGTAGTGAGGGAGTGCTGCACTGTCAGAGGGCCAGTACTGAGGGAGTGCTGCACTGTCAGAGGGTCAGTGCTGAGGGAGTGCTGCACTGTCAGAGGTTCAGTACTGAGGGAGTGCTGCACTGTCAGAGGGTCAGTACTGAGGGAGTGCCGCACTGTCAGAGGGTCAGTACTGAGGGAGAGCTGCACTGTCAGAGGGTCAGTACAGAGGGAGAGCTGCACTGTCCAAGGGGCAGTACTGAGGGAGTGCTGCATTGTCATAGTGTCAGTACTGAGGGAGTGCTGCACTGTCAGAGGGTCAGTACTGAGGGAGTGCTGCACTATCACAGGGTCAGTACTGAGAGAGAGCAGCACTGTCAGAGGGTCAGTACTGAGGGAGTGCTGCACTGTTGGAGTGGCAGTGCTGAGGGAGTGCTTCACTGTCAGATGATCAGTACTGAGGGAGTGCTGCACTGTCAGAGGGTCAGTACTGAGGGAGTGCTGCACTTTCAGAGGGTCAGTACTGAGGAGGTGCTGCACTGTCAGAGGGTCAGTAATGAGGGAGCTGCACTGTAAGATGGTCAGTACTGAGGGAGTGCTGCACTGTTGGAGTGGCAGTGCTGAGGGAGTGCTGCACTGTCAGAGGGTCAGTACTGAGGGAGTGCTGCACTGTCAGAAGGTCAGTGCTGAGGGAGAGCTGCACTTTCAGAGGGTCAGTACTGAGGAGCTGCTGCACTGTCAGAGGGTCAGTAATGAGGGAGCTGCACTGTCAGATGGTCAGTACTGAGGGAGTGCTGCACTGTGGGAGGGGCAGTAATGTGGGAGTGCTGCACTGTCAGAGGGTCAGTACTGAGGGAGAGCAGCACTGTCAGATGGTCAGTTCTCAGGGAGAGCTACACTGTCAGAGGATCAGTTCTGAGGGAGTGCTGCACTATGGGAGGGGCAGTGCTGAGGGAGTGCGGCATTGTCAGAGGGTCAGTACTGAGGGAGTGCTGCACTGTCAGAGGGTCAGTACTGAGGGAGTGCTGCACTGTCAGAGGGTCAGTGCTGAGGGAGTGCTGCACTGTCAGAGGGTCAGTACCGAGGGAGTGCTGCACTGTCAGAGGGTCAGTGCTGAGGGAGTGCTGCACTGTCAGAGGGTCAGTACTGAGGGAGTGCTGCACTGTCAGAGAGTCAGTACTGAGGGAGTTCTGCACTGTCAGAGTGTCAGTACTGAGGGAGTGCTGCACTGTCAGAGGGTCAGTACTGAGGGAGTGCTGCACTGTCAGAGGGTCAGTACTGAAGGCGTGCTGCACTGTCAGAGGGTCAGTGCTGAGGGAGTGCTGCACTGTCAGAGGGTCAGTACTGAGGGAGTGCTGCACTGTCAGAGGGTCAGTACTGAGGGAGTGCTGCACTGTCAGAGGGTCAGTACTGAGGCAGTGCTGCACTGTCAGAGAGTCAGTACTGAGGGAGTGCTGCACTGTCAGATGGTCAGTACTGAGGGAGTGTCGCATTGTCACATGGTCAGTACTGAGGGAATGCTGCACTGTCAGAGGTCAGTACGAGGGAGTGCTGAACTGTCAGAGGGTCAGCACTGAGGGAGTGCTGCACTGTGGGAGGGTCAGTACTGAGGGAGTGCTGAACTGTCAGAGGGTCAGGATTGAGGGAGTGCTGCACTGTCAGAGGGTCAGTAGTGAGGGAGTGCTGCACTGTCAGAGGGCCAGTACTGAGGGAGTGCTGCACTGTCAGAGGGTCAGTGCTGAGGGAGTGCTGCACTGTCAGAGGTTCAGTACTGAGGGAGTGCTGCACTGTCAGAGGGTCAGTACTGAGGGAGTGCCGCACTGTCAGAGGGTCAGTACTGAGGGAGAGCTGCACTGTCAGAGGGTCAGTACAGAGGGAGAGCTGCACTGTCCAAGGGGCAGTACTGAGGGAGTGCTGCATTGTCATAGTGTCAGTACTGAGGGAGTGCTGCACTGTCAGAGGGTCAGTACTGAGGGAGTGCTGCACTATCACAGGGTCAGTACTGAGAGAGAGCAGCACTGTCAGAGGGTCAGTACTGAGGGAGTGCTGCACTGTTGGAGTGGCAGTGCTGAGGGAGTGCTTCACTGTCAGATGATCAGTACTGAGGGAGTGCTGCACTGTCAGAGGGTCAGTACTGAGGGAGTGCTGCACTTTCAGAGGGTCAGTACTGAGGAGGTGCTGCACTGTCAGAGGGTCAGTAATGAGGGAGCTGCACTGTAAGATGGTCAGTACTGAGGGAGTGCTGCACTGTTGGAGTGGCAGTGCTGAGGGAGTGCTGCACTGTCAGAGGGTCAGTACTGAGGGAGTGCTGCACTGTCAGAAGGTCAGTGCTGAGGGAGAGCTGCACTTTCAGAGGGTCAGTACTGAGGAGCTGCTGCACTGTCAGAGGGTCAGTAATGAGGGAGCTGCACTGTCAGATGGTCAGTACTGAGGGAGTGCTGCACTGTGGGAGGGGCAGTAATGTGGGAGTGCTGCACTGTCAGAGGGTCAGTACTGAGGGAGAGCAGCACTGTCAGATGGTCAGTTCTCAGGGAGAGCTACACTGTCAGAGGATCAGTTCTGAGGGAGTGCTGCACTATGGGAGGGGCAGTGCTGAGGGAGTGCGGCATTGTCAGAGGGTCAGTACTGAGGGAGTGCTGCACTGTCAGAGGGTCAGTACTGAGGGAGTGCTGCACTGTCAGGGGGTCAGTACTGAGGGAGAGCTGTACTATCAGAGGGTCAGTACTGAGGGAGAGCTGTACTGTCAGAGGGTCAGTACTGAGGGAGTGCTGCAGTGTCAGAGGGTCAGTACTGAGGGAGTGCTGCACTGTCAGAGGGTCAGTACTGAGGGAGTGCTGCACTGTCAGAGGGTCAATACTGAGGGAGTGCTGCACTGTCAGAGGGTCAGTACTGAGGGAGCACTGCACTGTCAGAGGGTCAGTGCTGAGGGAGTGCTGCACTGTCCAAGGGGCAGTACTGAGGGAGTGCTGTACTGTCAGAGGGTCAGTACTGAGGGAGTGCTGCACTGTCAGAGGGTCAGTACTGAGGGAGAGCTGTACTGTCAGAGGGTCAGTACTGAGGGAGAGCTGTACTGTCAGAGGGTCAGTGCTGAGGGAGTGCTGCACTGTCCAAGGGGCAGTACTGAGGGAGGGCTGCACTGTCAGAGGGTCAGTACTGAGGGAGTGCTGCACTGTCAGAGGGTCAGTGCTGAGGAAGTACTGCACTGTCAGAGGATCAGTACTAAGAGAGAGCTGCACTGTCAGAGGGTCAGTACGGAGAGTGCTGCACTGTCAGAGGTTCAGTACTGAGTGAATGCTGCACTGTCAGAGGGTCAGTACTGAGGGAGTGCTGCACTTTCAGAGGGTCAGTACTGAGGAGGTGCTGCACTGTCAGAGGGTCAGTAATGAGGGAGCTGCACTGTAAGATGGTCAGTACTGAGGGAGTGCTGCACTGTTGGAGTGGCAGTGCTGAGGGAGTGCTGCACTGTCAGAGGGTCAGTACTGAGGGAGTGCTGCACTGTCAGAAGGTCAGTGCTGAGGGAGAGCTGCACTTTCAGAGGGTCAGTACTGAGGAGCTGCTGCACTGTCAGAGGGTCAGTACTGAGGGAGCTGCACTGTCAGATGGTCAGTACTGAGGGAGTGCTGCACTGTGGGAGGGGCAGTAATGTGGGAGTGCTGCACTGTCAGAGGGTCAGTACTGAGGGAGAGCAGCACTGTCAGATGGTCAGTTCTCAGGGAGAGCTACACTGTCAGAGGATCAGTTCTGAGGGAGTGCTGCACTATGGGAGGGGCAGTGCTGAGGGAGTGCGGCATTGTCAGAGGGTCAGTACTGAGGGAGTGCTGCACTGTCAGAGGGTCAGTACTGAGGGAGTGCTGCACTGTCAGGGGGTCAGTACTGAGGGAGAGCTGTACTGTCAGATGGTCAGTACTGAGGGAGTGCTGCACTGTCAGAGGGTCAGTACTGAGGGAGTGCTGCACTGTCAGAGGGTCAGTACTGAGGGAGTGCTGCACTGTCAGAGGGTCAGTACTGAGGGAGAGCTGTACTGTCAGAGGGTCAGTACTGAGGGAGAGCTGTACTGTCAGAGGGTCAGTGCTGAGGGAGTGCTGCACTGTTCAAGGGGCAGTACTGAGGGAGGGCTGCACTGTCAGAGGGTCAGTACTGAAGGAGTGTTGCACTGTCAGAGGGTCAGTGCTGAGGAAGTACTGCACTGTCAGAGGATCAGTACTAAGAGAGAGCTGCACTGTCAGAGGGTCAGTACGGAGAGTGCTGCACTGTCAGAGGTTCAGTCCTGAGTGAATGCTGCACTGTCAGAGGGTCAGTACTGAGGGAGCACTGCAATGTCAGAGGGTCAGTACTGGGGGAGTGCTGCACTGTCAGTGGGTCAGTACTGAGGGAGTGCCGCACTGTCAGAGAGTCAGGATTGAGGGAGTGCTGCACTGTCAGAGGGTCAGTACTGAGGGAGTGCCGCACTGTCAGAGAGTCAGGACTGAGGGAGTGCTGCACTGTCAGAGGGTCAGTACTGAGGGAGTGCTGCACTGTCAGAGGGTCAGTACTGAGGGAGAGCAGCACTGTCAGAGGGTCAGTACTGAGGGAGTGCCGCACTGTCAGAGAGTCAGGACTGAGGGAGTGCTGCAATGTCAGAGGGTCAGTACTGAGGGAATGCCGCACTGTCAGAGAGTCAGGACTGAGGGAGTCCTGCACTGTCAAAGGGTCAGTACTGAGGGAGAGCAGCACTGTCAGAGGGTCAGTACTGAGGGAGTGCCGCACTGTCAGAGAGTCAGGACTGAGGGAGTGCTGCACTGTCAGAGGGTCAGTGCTGAGGGAGTGCTGCACTGTCAGAGGGTCAGTACTGAGGAGGTGCTGCACTGTCAGAGGGTCAGTAATGAGGGAGCTGCACTGTCAGATGGTCAGTAATGAGGGAGCTGCACTGTCAGAGGGTCAGTACTGAGGCAATGCTGCACTGTGGGAAGGGCAGTAATGTGGGAGTGCTGCACTGTCAGAGGGTCAGTACTGAGGGAGAGCAGCACTGTCAGATGGTCAGTTCTCAGGGAGAGCTACACTGTCAGAGGATCAGTTCTGAGGGAGTGCTGCACTATGGGAGGGGCAGTGCTGAGGGAGTGCGGCATTGTCAGAGGGTCAGTACTGAGGGAGTGCTGCACTGTCAGAGGGTCAGTACTGAGGGAGTGCTGCACTGTCAGAGGGTCAGTGCTGAGGGAGTGCTGCACTGTCAGAGGGTCAGTACCGAGGGAGTGCTGCACTGTCAGAGGGTCAGTGCTGAGGGAGCGCTGCAGTGTCAGAGGGTCAGTACTGAGGGAGTGCTGCACTGTCAGAGAGTCAGTACTGAGGGAGTGCTGCACTGTCAGAGGGTCAGTACTGAGGGAGTGCTGCACTGTCAGAGGGTCAGTACTGAGGGAGAGCAGCACTGTCAGAGGGTCAGTACTGAGGGAGTGCCGCACTGTCAGAGAGTCAGGACTGAGGGAGTGCTGCAATGTCAGAGGGTCAGTACTGAGGGAATGCCGCACTGTCAGAGAGTCAGGACTGAGGGAGTCCTGCACTGTCAAAGGGTCAGTACTGAGGGAGAGCAGCACTGTCAGAGGGTCAGTACTGAGGGAGTGCCGCACTGTCAGAGAGTCAGGACTGAGGGAGTGCTGCACTGTCAGAGGGTCAGTGCTGAGGGAGTGCTGCACTGTCAGAGGGTCAGTGCTGAGGGAGTGCTGCACTGTCAGAGGGTCAGTACTGAAGGAGTGCTGTACTGTCAGAAGGTCAGTGCTGAGGGAGAGCTGCACTGTCAGAGGGTCAGTACTGAGGAGGTGCTGCACTGTCAGAGGGTCAGTAATGAGGGAGCTGCACTGTCAGATGGTCAGTAATGAGGGAGCTGCACTGTCAGAGGGTCAGTACTGAGGCAATGCTGCACTGTCAGAGGGTCAGTACTGAGGGAGAGCAGCACTGTCAGATGGTCAGTTCTCAGGGAGAGCTACACTGTCAGAGGATCAGTTCTGAGGGAGTGCTGCACTATGGGAGGGGCAGTGCTGAGGGAGTGCGGCATTGTCAGAGGGTCAGTACTGAGGGAGTGCTGCACTGTCAGAGGGTCAGTACTGAGGGAGTGCTGCACTGTCAGAGGGTCAGTGCTGAGGGAGTGCTGCACTGTCAGAGGGTCAGTACCGAGGGAGTGCTGCACTGTCAGAGGGTCAGTGCTGAGGGAGTGCTGCAGTGTCAGAGGGTCAGTACTGAGGGAGTGCTGCACTGTCAGAGAGTCAGTACTGAGGGAGTGCTGCACTGTCAGAGGGTCAGTACTGAGGGAGTGCTGCACTGTCAGAGGGTTAGTACTGAGGGAGTGCTGCACTGTCAGAGGGTCAGTACTGAAGGCGTGCTGCACTGTCAGAGGGTCAGTGCTGAGGGAGTGCTGCACTGTCAGAGGGTCAGTACTGAGGGAGTGCTGCACTGTCAGAGGGTCAGTACTGAGGGAGTGCTGCACTGTCAGAGGGTCAGTACTGAGGCAGTGCTGCACTGTCAGAGAGTCAGTACTGAGGGAGTGCTGCACTGTCAGAGGGTCAGTACTGAGGGAGTGTTGCATTGTCAGATGGTCAGTACTGAGGGAGTGCTGCATTGTCAGAGGTCAGTACGAGGGAGTGCTGAACTGTCAGAGGGTCAGCACTGAGGGAGTGCTGCACTGTGGGAGGGTCAGTACTGAGGGAGTGCTGAACTGTCAGAGGGTCAGGATTGAGGGGGTGCTGCTCTGTCAGAGGGTCAGTACTGAGGGAGTGCTGCACTGTCAGAGGGTCAATACTGAGGGAGTGCTGCACTGTCAGAGGGTCAGTGCTGAGGGAGTGCTGCACTGTCAGAGGGTCAGTACTGAGGGAGTGCTGCACTGTCAGAGGGTCAGTACTGAGGGAGTGCCGCACTGTCAGAGGGTCAGTACTGAGGGAGAGCTGCACTGTCAGAGGGTCAGTACAGAGGGAGAGCTGCACTGTCCAAGGGGCAGTACTGAGGGAGTGCTGCACTGTCATAGTGTCAGTACTGAGGGAGTGCTGCACTGTCAGAGGGTCAGTACTGAGGGAGTGCTGCACTATCACAGGGTCAGTACTGAGAGAGAGCAGCACTGTCAGAGGGTCAGTACTGAGGGAGTGCTGCACTGTTGGAGTGGCAGTGCTGAGGGAGTGCTTCACTGTCAGATGATCAGTACTGAGGGAGTGCTGCACTGTCAGAGGGTCAGTCCTGAAGGAGTGCTGTACTGTCAGAAGGTCAGTGCTGAGGGAGAGCTGCACTGTCAGAGGGTCAGTACTGAGGAGGTGCTGCACTGTCAGAGGGTCAGTAATGAGGGAGCTGCACTGTCAGATGGTCAGTACTGAGGCAATGCTGCACTGTGGGAGGGGCAGTAATGTGGGAGTGCTGCATTGTCAGAGGGTCAGTACTGAGGGAGAGCAGCACTGTCAGATGGTCAGTTCTCAGGGAGAGCTACACTGTCAGAGGATCAGTTCTGAGGGAGTGCTGCACTATGGGAGGGGCAGTGCTGAGGGAGTGCGGCATTGTCAGAGGGTCAGTACTGAGGGAGTGCTGCACTGTCAGAGGGTCAGTACTGAGGGAGTGCTGCACTGTCAGAGGGTCAGTGCTGAGGGAGTGCTGCACTGTCAGAGGGTCAGTACCGAGGGAGTGCTGCACTGTCAGAGGGTCAGTGCTGAGGGAGTGCTGCAGTGTCAGAGGGTCAGTACTGAGGGAGTGCTGCACTGTCAGAGGGTCAGTACTGAGGGAGTGCTGCACTGTCAGAGGGTCAGTACTGAGGGAGTGCTGCACTGTCAGAGGGTCAGTACTGAGGGAGTGCTGCACTGTCAGAGGGTCAGTACTGAAGGCGTGCTGCACTGTCAGAGGGTCAGTGCTGAGGGAGTGCTGCACTGTCAGAGGGTCAGTACTGAGGGAGTGCTGCACTGTCAGAGGGTCAGTACTGAGGGAGTGCTGCACTGTCAGAGGGTCAGTACTGAGGCAGTGCTGCACTGTCAGAGAGTCAGTACTGAGGGAGTGCTGCACTGTCAGAGGGTCAGTACTGAGGGAGTGTTGCATTGTCAGATGGTCAGTACTGAGGGAGTGCTGCACTGTCAGAGGTCAGTACGAGGGATTGCTGAACTGTCAGAGGGTCAGCACTGAGGGAGTGCTGCACTGTGGGAGGGTCAGTACTGAGGGAGTGCTGAACTGTCAGAGGGTCAGGATTGAGGGAGTGCTGCACTGTCAGAGGGTCAGTACTGAGGGAGTGCTGCACTGTCAGAGGGTCAATACTGAGGGAGTGCTGCACTGTCAGAGGGTCAGTGCTGAGGGAGTGCTGCACTGTCAGAGGGTCAGTACTGAGGGAGTGCTGCACTGTCAGAGGGTCAGTACTGAGGGAGTGCCGCACTGTCAGAGGGTCAGTACTGAGGGAGAGCTGCACTGTCAGAGGGTCAGTACAGAGGGAGAGCTGCACTGTCCAAGGGGCAGTACTGAGGGAGTGCTGCACTGTCATAGTGTCAGTACTGAGGGAGTGCTGCACTGTCAGAGGGTCAGTACTGAGGGAGTGCTGCACTATCACAGGGTCAGTACTGAGAGAGAGCAGCACTGTCAGAGGGTCAGTACTGAGGGAGTGCTGCACTGTTGGAGTGGCACTGCTGAGGGAGTGCTTCACTGTCAGATGATCAGTACTGAGGGAGTGCTGCACTGTCAGAGGGTCAGTACTGAGGGAGTGCTGCACTGTTGGAGTGGCAGTGCTGAGGGAGTGCTGCACTGTCAGAGGGTCAGTACTGAGGGAGAGCAGCACTGTCAGATGGTCAGTTCTCAGGGAGAGCTACACTGTCAGAGGATCAGTTCTGAGGGAGTGCTGCACTATGGGAAGGGCAGTGCTGAGGGAGTGCGGCATTGTCAGAGGGTCAGTACTGAGGGAGTGCTGCACTGTCAGAGAGTCAGTTCTGAGGGAGTGCTGCACTGTCAGAGGGTCAGTGCTGAGGGAGTGCTGCACTGTCAGAGGTCAGTACTGAAGGAGTGCTGCACTGTCAGAGGGTCAGTACAAGGGAGTGCTGCACTGTCAGAGGGTCAGTACTGAGAGAGAGCAGCACTGTCAGAGTGTCAGTACTGAGGGAGTGCTGCACTGTTGGAGTGGCAGTGCTGAGGGAGTGCTTCACTGTCAGATGATCAGTACTGAGGGAGTGCTGCACTGTCAGAGGGTCAGTACTGAAGGAGTGCTGTACTGTCAGAAGGTCAGTGCTGAGGGAGAGCTGCACTGTCAGAGGGTCAGTACTGAGGAGGTGCTGCACTGTCAGAGGGTCAGTAATGAGGGAGCTGCACTGTCAGATGGTCAGTACTGAGGCAATGCTGCACTGTGGGAGGGGCAGTAATGTGGGAGTGCTGCACTGTCAGAGGGTCAGTACTGAGGGAGAGCAGCACTGTCAGATGGTCAGTTCTCAGGGAGAGCTACACTGTCAGAGGATCAGTTCTGAGGGAGTGCTGCACTATGGGAGGGGCAGTGCTGAGGGAGTGCGGCATTGTCAGAGGGTCAGTACTGAGGGAGTGCTGCACTGTCAGAGGGTCAGTACTGAGGGAGTGCTGCACTGTCAGAGGGTCAGTGCTGAGGGAGTGCTGCACTGTCAGAGGGTCAGTACCGAGGGAGTGCTGCACTGTCAGAGGGTCAGTGCTGAGGGAGTGCTGCAGTGTCAGAGGGTCAGTACTGAGGGAGTGCTGCACTGTCAGAGGGTCAGTACTGAGGGAGTGCTGCACTGTCAGAGGGTCAGTACTGAGGGAGTGCTGCACTGTCAGAGGGTCAGTACTGAGGGAGTGCTGCACTGTCAGAGGGTCAGTACTGAAGGCGTGCTGCACTGTCAGAGGGTCAGTGCTGAGGGAGTGCTGCACTGTCAGAGGGTCAGTACTGAGGGAGTGCTGCACTGTCAGAGGGTCAGTACTGAGGGAGTGCTGCACTGTCAGAGGGTCAGTACTGAGGCAGTGCTGCACTGTCAGAGAGTCAGTACTGAGGGAGTGCTGCACTGTCAGAGGGTCAGTACTGAGGGAGTGTTGCATTGTCAGATGGTCAGTACTGAGGGAGTGCTGCACTGTCAGAGGTCAGTACGAGGGAGTGCTGAACTGTCAGAGGGTCAGCACTGAGGGAGTGCTGCACTGTGGGAGGGTCAGTACTGAGGGAGTGCTGAACTGTCAGAGGGTCAGGATTGAGGGAGTGCTGCACTGTCAGAGGGTCAGTACTGAGGGAGTGCTGCACTGTCAGAGGGTCAATACTGAGGGAGTGCTGCACTGTCAGAGGGTCAGTGCTGAGGGAGTGCTGCACTGTCAGAGGGTCAGTACTGAGGGAGTGCTGCACTGTCAGAGGGTCAGTACTGAGGGAGTGCCGCACTGTCAGAGGGTCAGTACTGAGGGAGAGCTGCACTGTCAGAGGGTCAGTACAGAGGGAGAGCTGCACTGTCCAAGGGGCAGTACTGAGGGAGTGCTGCACTGTCATAGTGTCAGTACTGAGGGTGTGCTGCACTGTCAGAGGGTCAGTACTGAGGGAGTGCTGCACTATCACAGGGTCAGTACTGAGGGAGTGCTGCACTGTCAGAGGGTCAGTACTGAGGGAGCGCTGCACTGTCAGAGGGTCAGTACTGAGGGAGTGCTGCACTGTTGGAGTGGCACTGCTGAGGGAGTGCTTCACTGTCAGATGATCAGTACTGAGGGAGTGCTGCACTGTCAGAGGGTCAGTACTGAGGGAGTGCTGCACTTTCAGAGGGTCAGTACTGAGGAGGTGCTGCACTGTCAGAGGGTCAGTAATGAGGGAGCTGCACTGTAAGATGGTCAGTACTGAGGGAGTGCTGCACTGTTGGAGTGGCAGTGCTGAGGGAGTGCTGCACTGTCAGAGGGTCAGTACTGAGGGAGAGCAGCACTGTCAGATGGTCAGTTCTCAGGGAGAGCTACACTGTCAGAGGATCAGTTCTGAGGGAGTGCTGCACTATGGGAAGGGCAGTGCTGAGGGAGTGCGGCATTGTCAGAGGGTCAGTACTGAGGGAGTGCTGCACTGTGAGAGAGTCAGTTCTGAGGGAGTGCTGCACTGTCAGAGGGTCAGTGCTGAGGGAGTGCTGCACTGTCAGAGGTCAGTACTGAAGGAGCGCTGCACTGTCAGAGGGTCAGTACTGAGGCAGTGCTGCACTGTCAGAGTCAGTACTGAGGGGTCCTGCACTGTCAGAGGGTCAGTACTGAGGGAGTGTCGCACTGTCAGAGGGTCAGTACTGAGGCAGTGCTGCACTGTCAGAGGGTCAGTACAAGGGAGTGCTGAACTGTCAGAGGGTCAGCACTGAGGGAGTGCTGCACTGTGGGAGGGTCAGTACTGAGGGAGTGCTGAACTGTCAGAGGGTCAGTACTGAGGGAGTGCTGAACTGTCAGAGGATCAGCACTGAGGGAGTGCTGCACTGTGGGAGGGTCAGTACTGAGTGAGTGCTGCACTGTCAGAGGGACAGTACTGAGAAATAGCTGAACTGTCAGAGGGTCAGTACTGAGGCAGTGCTGCACTGTCACAGGGTCAGTACTGAGAGAGAGCTGCACTGTCAGAGGGTCAGTACTGAGGGAGTGCTGCACTGTCACAGGGTCAGTACTGAGAGAGAGCAGCACTGTCAGAGGGTCAGTACTGAGGGAGTGCTGCACTCTCAGATGGTCAGTACTGAGGGAGTGCTGCACTGTCAGAGGGTCAGTGCTGAGGGAGTGCTGCACTATCAGAGGGTCAGTACTGAGGGAGTGCTGCACTGTCACAGGGTCAGTACTGAGAGAGAGCAGCACTGTCAGAGGGTCAGTACTGAGGGAGTGCTGCACTGTCAGAGGGTCAGTAATGATGGACCTGCACTGTCAGATGGTCAGTACTGAGGGAGTGCTGCATTGTCAGAGGGTCAGTACTGAGGGAGAGCAGCACTGTCAGATGGTCAGTTCTCAGGGAGAGCTACACTGTCAGAGGGTCTGTTCTGAGGGAGAGCAGCACTATGGGAGGGGCAGTGCTGAGGGAGTGCTGCACTGTGGGAGAGGCAGTACTGAAGGAGTGCTGCACTGTCAGAGGGTCAGTACTGAGGGAGTGCTACACTGTCAGAAGGCAGTACTGAGGGAGAGCTGCACTGTCAGAGGGTCAGTACTGAGGGAGTGCTGCACTGTGGGAGGGGCAGTGCTGAGGGAGTCCTGCACTGTGGGAGGGGCAACATGTATGGAGTACTTCACTTTGGGAGGGGCAGTGCTGAGGGAGTGCTGCTCTGTCAGAGGATCAGTACTGAGGGAGTGCTGCACTGTCAGAGGGTCAGTACTGAGGGAGAGCTGCACTGTCAGAGGATCAGTACTGAGGGAGCGCTGCACTGTCAGAGGGTCAGTACTGAGGGAGAGCTGCACTGTCAGAAGGTCAGTACTGAGGGCGTGCTGCACTGTCAGAGGATCAGTGCTGAGGGAGTGCTGCACTGTCAGAGGGTCAGTACTGAGGGAGTGCTGCACTGTGGGAGTGGCAGTGCTGAGGGAGTGCTGCACTGTGGGAGGGGCAGTACTGATGGAGTGTTGCACTGTGGGAGGGGCAGTACTGATGGAGTGCTGCACTGTGGGAGTGGCAGTGCTGAGGGACTGTTGCACTGTGGGACGGGCAGTGCTGAGGGAGTGCTGCACTGTAGGAGGGGCAGTGCTGAGGGAGTGCTGCACTGTGGGTCAGTGCTGAGGGAGTGATGCACTGTGGGAGGGGCGGTGCTGAGGGAGTGCTGCACTGTGGGAGGGGCAGTACTGAGGGAGTGCTGCACTGTGGGAGGGGCAGTACTGAGGGATTGCTGCACTGTGGGAGGTGCAGTGCTGATGGAGTGCTGGATTGTCAGCAGTGATGTCACTTATTTGAGGGTTTAAAGCGGGGTCCCATTTGTGGTTTGGGGTGTGAAAAGGATCCGACATAACCATTTCCAACCTGGGCAGAGGCGTTAGTTACCCTCCCTCCCATGTTCTGGTCAATATTTATTCCTCAGCCAGCATGACAAAATGGGGTGACTTGGTCACTATCACATTTCCCCTTGCGGTACCTTGACGTGTGCAGATTGACGTCCTCTTTCCTATGTTATAACAGTGACTAACGTTGAAAAATACTTCTTTGGATGGAAGGAAATCTCTGTAACCTCTCCCTTAATGCATTCCCAAAGAGGCTTAAATGCGTGGTGGGTTAGCTATTGATGCGCGATCAATAACTACTGAAACGAGGATGTAGTCCGCATTGAAGGCTTTAATCAACAAGATGTTTCCCCAGCAGCTCGAGTACACCAATGGTAGCTCGCACTCCCAGGTACCGTAGTACCTCTCGTCATACTACCACATTCACCCCTTGTTGAGAAAGGAACCGGGGTGGGGGTGGGGAAGACTGCTCTGGCTTCCAGCCATGACTGGTAGTCCGGTGCGGGTGGGATAATTTACTGGGGGAGGGGGGGGGAGGGCGTCTAGTCCTCCTGGCGGCGGAGGTGAGAGGATTGGCGGGCCGGGGGGGGAGGGAGCGCCTGCAGGGTGCAGTTGCAGTTGGTGGGGGTCCCGCCATAGCCTGTGGAGGGGGGGGGGGGGTGTTGGGTGGGGCTGGTGACGAGGGGGATGGCGGGGATCCGGCGGGCTCCAGGTCCCGTAGAGAGACCGTGTCTGATCGGCCGTCAGGATACTCCACGTACGCATATTGCGGGTTATCTTGGAGCAGCTGAACCCTCTCGACCAACGGATCCGATTTGTGCGCCCGCACGTGCTTCCGGAGCAGGATGGGCCCGGGGACTGCCAGCCAGGTCGGGAGCGGGGTCCCTGAGGAAGAATTCCTGGGGAAGACAAGAAGGCGTTCGTGCAGCGTTTGATTAGTAGAAGTGCAGAGTAGAGACCGGATGGAGTGGAGGGCGTCTGGGAGGACCCCCTGCCAGTGGGAGACTGGGAGATTTCTAGACCATAGGGCCAACAGGACAGTCTTCCAGACCGTACCGTTCTCCCTCTCGACCTGTCCGTTACCCCGGGGGTTATAACTGATCGTCCTGCTGGAGGCGATGCCCCTGCTGGGCAGGAATTGACGCAGTTCGTCACTCATGAAGGAGGACCCCCGGTCGCTGTGGATGTAGGCGGGGAAACCAAACAGGGAGAAAATGCTGTGGAGGGCTTTTATGATGGTGGTTGTGGTCATGTCGGGGATGGCGAACGGTAAACGGGAGTTCTCGTCAATCACGTTGAGGAAGTACGTATTTCGGTTGTTGGAGGGGAGGGGACCATTGAAGTCCATACTGAGCCGTTCAAAGGGACGGGAAGCCTTTATCAGATGGGCTTTTTCAGGGCGGTAGAAGTGCGGTTTGCACTCCGCGCAGATGTGGCAGTTCCTCGTGACTATCCTGACCTCCTCGATGGAGTAGGGCAGGTTGCGGGTCTTCAAGAAATAGAAGAAACGGGTGACCCCCTGGTGGCAGAGGTCCTCGTGGAGGGCTCGGAGGCAGTCCACTTGTGCGCTGGCACAGGTGCCGTGGGACAGGGCATCAGGAGGCTCGTTTAGCTTCCCAGAACGATACAAGCTGTCATAGGTGTAGGTGGATAACTCGATCCTCCACCGCAAGATCTTGTCATTTTTTATCTTGCCCCGCTGTGCAGTGTCGAACATGAAGGCCATCGACCGTTGGTCTGTGAGGAGAGTAAACCTCCTGCCGGCCAGGTAATGCCTCCAGTGTCGCACATCTTCTACGATGGCCTGTGCTTCCTTCTCAACCGAGGAGTGGCAGATTTCGGAAGTATGGAGGGTGCGCGAGAAGGCGGCCACGGGCCTGCCCGCTTGGTTGAGGGTGGCTACCAGAGCTCCATCAGACGCGTCACTCTTGACCTGGAAGGGGAGGGACACGTCGATGACGCACATCGTGGCCTTTGCGATATCCGCTTTGATGTGGCTGAAGGCCTGGCGGGCCTCCGTCGACAGGGGGAACGTGATAGTTTGTATGAGGGGCCGGGCTTTGTCGGCGTAGTTGGGGACCCACTGAGCGTAATAAGAGAAAAACCTGAGGCAGCGCTTCAGGGCCTTGGGGCAGTGGGGGAGGGGGAGCTCCAACAGGGGCTGCATGCGTTCCGGGTCGGGGCCTATCACCATTTCGCAGTACGTAGCCGAGGATGGCTAGGCGGTCGGTGCTGAACACGCATTTTACTTTGTTATCGGTCAAATTCAGGAGTTTTGCGGTTTGGAGGAATTTGCGGAGATTGGTGTCATGGTCTGCTGATCGTGGCCGCAGATGGTGACATTATCGAGATACGGGAAAGTTGCCCGTAAACCGTATCGGTCGACCATTCGGTCCATTTCTCGTTGGAAGGCCGAGACCCCGTTTGTGACACCGACGGGAACCCTTAAAAAGTGGTAGACCCGCCCGTCCGCCTCGAACGCAGTGTACTTGCGATCGCTCACGCGGATGGGGAGCTGGTGGAAGGCCGACTTCAGGTCTACCGTGGAGAAGATCTTTGCAAACAAGGACGGGGAATCGACTTTGAGGGTCGCGAGGCTGCAGACAGTGAGGGGAGGTATAGGGCTGCCGAATTTAGGCTCTGGAGGTTACACTGGAAGTCTAACCCCAGGAGTGTGGCTGCGCAGAGGTGGGGGAGGACGTAGAGTCTGTAATTTTTAAACTCCCTCCCCTGGACCGTGAGGTCCCCTGTACAATACCCCTTGATCTCAACCGATTGGGAGCCAGGGGCCAGGGAGATTTTTTTGCTTTACGGGATGGACAGGAAGAGCGCAGCGTCTTACCGTGGTAGGGTGTATGAAACTCTCCGTGCTCCCGGAGTCCAGCAGGCAGGACGTTTCATGCCCGTTGAGCAGGAACTTCGTCGTCGCCGTAGAGAGGGTGCGGGGTCGAGGCTGGCCCAAGGTGACTGATGCGAGTCGTGGCAGAAGATCGGAGTCATCATCGGGCGGTGCACAGTCACCCACGCCAGGGTCCTCGGAGCCGATCCAAGATGGCGGCACCGACTGGTCGCACATGGCGGGGGATGGACAAAACGGCAGTGCCCGTCCCCCGCACGTGGCGTCGGAAGCACAAGATGGCGGCGACTGGAGGCCGCACGTGGCGTTGGGGGATGGGGACGGAGAAGTTCGCGGGCCGCACGGGGCCCTCGGAGGGAGATGGGGCGGCGTCCCGCAGTCGCTGCCCGGGACCGCAGCGACCGCCTTGGCCTGGCAAACCGACAGAAAATGGCCCTTCTTACCGCGGCCCTTGCACGTTGCCGATCGGGCTGGGCAACGCTGTCGGGGATGTATTGCTTGTCCACAAAAATAGCAACAGGGCCCAGCGGGGTTTCCAAGGCATCTTGCAGCGCAGGCCTGAGGCGATTCAGAGTCCGTAGGGGAAGGGGAAGCTGAATTCCACGCTGCCCAGGGGGCCGCCGCGCGGTCGGGGGCGTATGAACGGGCGTTTCTGGACGCAACATCTAGAGAGTTCGCGAGGGCCCGTGCCTCCGTGAGGCCCAAAGTTTCCTTCTCTACCAGTCTGGCGGATTTGTGGGGACTGCATACCCGCAACAAAGACGTCTCGGATTAAGAGTTCGGTGTGCTCGCTAGCCGAAACTTGTGGGCAGCCGCAGTTCCTCCCCAGTACAAGGAACGCACGGTAAAAATCGTCTAACAACTCACCAGGGGTCTGCTGCCTTGTAGCCAGCAAGTGCCGAGTGTAAACTTGATTCACCGGTCGGATGTAGTGTCCTTTAAGTAGTTCCATGGCGGAGTCGTAGTCGGCCGTGTCCTCGACGAGCCGTGTAGATGGCGGGGCCGACGCACGAGTGGAGGATGGGCAGTTTCTGCTCCCTCGTCGGTACGTTTTCCGCCGTGCTGAGATAGCTATTAAAACAAGCCAGCCAATGCTTGAATGTAGCTGCTGTGTTAGCTGCATGGGGGCTGAGTCGAAGACACTCCGGCTCGATGGGGAGTTCCATCCTTTAAAATCTTGTTGATTAAATTGATGCGCGATCAAAAACTACTGAAACGAGGATGTAGTCCGAATTGAAGGCTTTAATCAACAAGATGTTTCCCCAGCAGCTCAAGTACAGAAAGAAGGTTGGCTGCTGGGAAACACAGGCTCTTATAGCCCGCCTCACTGGGCGGAGCTACCTTACGTTCCGACCAATGAAATGCAAACACTTGGGCCAATGAGCAGTGAGCCTTCTCCACCAATGGTAGCTCACACTCCCAGGTACCGTAGTACCTCTAGTCATAGTACCACAGCTTTCCAGCAAACTTGACCTTAAGAACCCACCGACTGGGAGAGAAGTTTAAACTGGCAGAGGGGTACGGAGTAGAATGGTTTCTGATCAGGAAGTCCTCATTGCCTGTGGACTGCTGGGGGGTACGCCTGAGGCTTTGAGGCTGTGACAGGCAAATCCTTTCCCCTGTCTAACACAATGGAAGAGGCATAGCCACAAATAGTGAGGGGGGGGGGGGGGGGGGAGATTTGGATGCCATTTATTCCCTTTAGTAAAGGGAATAGGAGTGACATCCAATTGCAATATTGTAACTGAGGCAAGTGTTACAAGGGCCAAATAGCTTTAATGGCAGCGGATGTGGTAATTTTAACTAACTGGCTGGGTGAGATGCCCAGGGGGTCAGGGGTAGCGAGTGTAGGGCGAGGGTGAGTGGGGATGGGGTGGGGGAGAGCACAATAGGGGGCTGGGGGGGGGGGGGCACGTGGCTTCGCCAGTTTAACACCCCTCCTGGTTTTGACTTGGTAGCATCAAGTAAACCTGACCGGGAGTGTCGGTTCTCCTGGGCGGGAGAGAGATTCGTCTACATTGGAACTCTGTGGACAGGAATTTTACATGAGTTATGGATGGTCAGGGCTTCCGTACTAAACATGCGCTCAGTGCAATTTAACAGAGAACAATTTAGGCACATTAAGTAGGACTGGGTTAATTGGGCTCCAGGGAACTCACACACGAATAACTCACTCCTTCTATAATAATAATCTTTCTTTTATTGTCACAAGTAGGCTTACATTAACGCTGCAACGAAGGCACTGTGAAAAGCCCCTAGTCGCCACATTCTGGTGCCTGTTCAGGTACAATCAGGGAGAATTCAGAATGTCCAATTCGCCTAACAGCATGTCTTTCTGGATTTGTGAGCGGAACCGGAGCTCCCATAGGAATCTCACACAGACACAGGGAGAACATGCCGACTCCTCAATAACCCAACCCAGGAATCGAACCCGGGTCCGGGCGCTGTCAAGCAATAGTGCTAACCACTGTACTCCCGAACACTGTCCCGTCAAACACTCCCAGGACAGGTACAGCTCGGGGTTAGATACAGAGTAAAGCTCCCTCTACACTGTCCCCATCAAACACTCCCAGGACAAGTACAGCACGGAGTTAGATACAGAGTAAAGCTCCCTCTACACTGTCCCCATCAAACACTCCCAGGACAGGTACAGCACGGGGTTAGATAGAGAGTAAAGCTCCCTCTACACTGTTCCATCAAACACTCGCAGGACAGGTACAGCACGGGGTTAGATACAGAGTAAAGCTCCCTCTACACTGTCCCCATCAAACACTCCCAGGACAGGTACAGCACGGGAATAGATACAGAGTAAAGCTCCCTCTACACTGTCCCCATCAACCCCTCCCAGGACAGGTACAGCACGGGGTTAGATACAGAGTAAAGCTCCCTCTACACTGTCCCCATCAACCCCTCCCAGGACAGGTACAGCACGGGGTTAGATACAGAGTAAAGCTCCCTCTACACTGTCCCCATCAAACTTTCCCAGGACAGGTAAAGCACAGGGTTAGATACAGAGTAAAGCTCCCTCTACACTGTCCCATCAAACACTCCCAGGACAGGTACAGCACGGGGTGAGATATAGAGTAAAGCTCCATCTACACTGTCCCTATCAAACACTCCCAGGACAGGTACAGCACGGGGTTAGATACAGAGTAAAGCTCCCCCTACACTGTTCCATCAAACACTCCCAGGTACAGCATGGGGTTAGATACAGAGTAAAGCTCCCTCTACACTGGCCCCATCAAACACTCCCAGGACAGGTACAGCACGGGGTTAGATACAGAGTAAAGCTCCCTCTACACTGTCCCCATCAAACACTCCCAGGACAGGTACAGCACGGGGTTAGATACAGAGTAAAGCTCCCTCTACACTGTCCTCATCAAACACTCCCAGGACAGGTACAGCACGGGGATAGATACAGAGTAAAGCTCCCTCTACACTGTCCCCATCAACCCCTCCCAGGACAGGTACAGCACGGGGTTAGATACAGAGTAAAGCTCCCTCTACACTGTCCCCATCAACCCCTCCCAGGACAGGTACAGCACGGGGTTAGATACAGAGTAAAGCTCCCTCTACACTGTCCCCATCAAACTTTCCCAGGACAGGTAAAGCACAGGGTTAGATACAGAGTAAAGCTCCCTCTACACTGTCCCATCAAACACTCCCAGGACAGGTACAGCACGGGGTTAGTTACAGAGTAAAGCTCCCTCTACACTGTCTCCATCAAACACTCCCAGGACAGGTACAGCACGGGGTGAGATATAGAGTAAAGCTCCATCTACACTGTCCCTATCAAACACTCCCAGGACAGGTACAGCACGGGGTTAGATACAGAGTAAAGCTCCCCCTACACTGTTACATCAAACACTCCCAGGTACAGCATGGGGTTAGATACAGAGTAAAGCTCCCTCTACACTGGCCCCATCAAACACTCCCAGGACAGGTACAGCACGGGGTTAGATACAGAGTAAAGCTCCCTCTACACTGACCCATCAAACACTCCCAGGACAGATACGGCATGGGGTTAGATACAGAGCAAAGCTCCCCCGACACTGTTCCATCAAATACTCCCAGGACAGGTACAACACGGGGGTAGATACAGAGTAAAGCTCCCTCTACACTGTCCCCATCAACCTCTCCCAGGGCAGGTACAGCACGGGGTTAGATACAGAGTAAAGCTCCCTCTACACTGTCCCCATCAAACTTTCCCAGGACAGGTAAAGCACGGGGTTAGATACAGAGTAAAGCTCCCTCTACACTGTCCCCATCAAACACTACCAGGACAGGTATAGCACGGGGTTAGATAGAGTAAAGCTCCCTCTACACTGTCCCCATCAAACCCTCCCAGGACAGGTACAGCACGGGGTTAGATACAGAGTAAAGCTCCCCCTACACTGTTCCATCAAACACTCCCAGGACAGGTACAGCACGGGGTTAGTTACAGAGTAAAGCTCCCTCTACACTGTCCCCATCAAACACTCCCAGGACAGGTACAGCACGGGGTTAGATACAGAGTAAAGCTCCCTCTACACTGTCCCCATCAAACACTCCCAGGACAGGTACAGCACGGGGTTAGATACAGAGTAAAGCTCCCCCTACACTGTTCCATCAAACACTCCCAGGACAGGTACAGCATGGGGTTAGATACAGAGTAAAGCTCCCTCTACACTGGCCCCATCAAACACTCCCAGGACAGGTACAGCACGGGGTTAGGTACAGAGTAAAGCTCCCTCTACACTGACCCATCAAACACTCCCAGGACAGATACAGCATGGGGTTAGATACAGAGCAAAGCTCCCCCTACACTGTTCCATCAAATACTCCCAGGACAGGTACAGCACGGGGTTAGATACAGAGTAAAGCTCCCTCTACACTGTCCCCATCAACCTCTCCCAGGGCAGGTACAGCACGGGGTTAGATACAGAGTAAAGCTCCCTCTACACTGTCCCCATCAAACTTTCCCAGGACAGGTAAAGCACGGGGTTAGATACAGAGTAAAGCTCCCTCTACACTGACCCCATCAAACACTCCCAGGACAGGTACAGCACGGGGTTAGTTACAGAGTAAAGCTCCCTCTACACTGTCCCCATCAAACACTCCCAGGACAGGTATAGCACGGGGTTAGATACAGAGTAAAGCTCCCTCTACACTGTCCCCATCAAACCCTCCCAGGACAGGTACAGCACGGGGTTAGATACAGAGTAAAGCTCCCCCTACACTGTTCCATCAAACACTCCCAGGACAGGTACAGCATGGGGTTAGATACAGAGTAAAGCTCCCTCTACACTGTCCCCATCAACCTCTCCCAGGACAGGTACAGCACGGGGTTAGATACAGAGTAAAGCTCCCTCTACACTGTCCCATCAAACACTCCCAGGACAGGTACAGCACGGGGTTATATGCAGAGTAAAGCTCCCTCTACACTGTCCCCATCAAACTTTCCCAGGACAGGTACAACACGGGATTAGTTACAGAGTAAAATTCCCTCTACACTGTTCCATAATTCCAGGCCTAGGAATGACTGGGTTTCAGTGATGTTTGTTGGTGTCTGGTCCCTTTCATGGTGCGAACCTTGTCCTTTAATGGGTGTAGACCATCCTTGTCCATTCTGTATCCTATGTCAGTCACCAGTTTAGAGTGGAACACATACTTGCTCCTTTTCAGCTGGGCGCCCACTTGGGAAAACTGACTGAGCACCTTCTGCAGCTGGTCCTTCTCCAAGGTGCCCTGGATGAACACATCATCTGGATATCTGACCACCTTCGGCAGACCCTGCCGGATACTTTCCATTGCGCGGCTGGAAAATGGTCAGGGCAGATGAGACCCCAAAAGGGAGGCGGGTGTATTCAAATGACCCTCTATGGGTGTTTATAGTTCCAAATGTTCTGGACGCTGGGTTAGCTCCACCTGCAAATAGGATTGGCTCATGTCAAGAGCGAATGGCACATCTTCCAGCCAGCTTTGCGTACAAATATTATGCTCTCGGCATCGGGTAGCGGTTAAGGCACAAATCTTTGTTTACCGTGAGCTTGTAATCCCTGCAGAGTCAGACTGATTTGTTGGGCTTTATTACCAGCACCACAGATGCTGCCCACTCCAGAAATTGCGCAGTGTATAATCCCCAGATCCTTCAAACGCTGTAGTTCTGCATCATCCTTGGCAAGGTTACAGGCCTTGCCCTAAAGTACGGGGCTGAGCATCAGGATCCATGTAGATACAGGACTTGGCCCCTTTTATCCTGCCCAGACCCTCCTGGAAAACCTGAGGGTGCCCATCTGAAAAACCTGTTGCCAGTTGAATCGGAGGAGTCGCAACCAGTCATGCCCCAGAAAATTGGGCTCCGGTCTCTGTGCCACAACCAAGGGAAGTCGAACTGAGTGTTGTCTGTGTGTTACCGGAGTTACGGTGGTCCCCATGATGCTCAGTGCCTCGCCGGTATAGGTCGCCCACCTCGTCTTGGTGTCACGTAACATGAGCAGCGTGATCCCTGCGCAAAGTTGTTGAAATGTCTGATGGTCCACGATGGTAGCTCCAGTGACCATTTCCATCACCACATAGAACATAGAACAGTACAGCACAGAACAGGCCCTTCGGCCCTCGATGTTGTGCCGAGCAATGATCACCCTACTCAAACCCACGTATCCACCCTATACCCGTAACCCAACAACTCCCCCCTTAACCTTACTATTAGGACACTACGGACAATTTTATCATGGCCAATCCACCTAACCCGCACATCTTTGGACTGTGGGAGGAAACCGGAGCACCCGGAGGAAACCCACGCACACACGGGGAGGACGTGCAGACTCCACACAAACAGTGACCCAACCGGGAATCAAACCTGGGACCCTGGAGCTGTGAAGCATTTATGCTAACCACCATGCTACCGTGCTGCCCCAAATGGATGATGACCATTCATTTGTAATGGGACCTTGGCGCAGTTCAGCTGCATCAAACAGTCCACCCTGTTTTATATTATTGTTGTTTATTGTGCCAAAATGTTTATCAAAAAAAAAAGGCTAATGGAGCGTTGGCCTTTATATCTAGAGAATTGAGACACAGAAGTTATGCTGCAGCTATACGTAACCCTGGTTAGACCCCACTTTGAGGACTGTGACCACATCTGACTACCACATCTTAGGAAGGATATATTGGCCTTGGAAGGAGTCCACGGTATGTTTGCAAAAATTACAGGGCTTGAGTATATAGATAGAATAGAACAGTACAGCACAGAACAGGCCCTTCGGCCCTCGATGTTGTGCCGAGCAATGATCTCCCTACTCAAACCCACGTATCCACCCTATACCCGTAACCCAATAACCCCCCCTTAACCTTACTTTATTAGGACACTACGGACAATTTTAGCATGGCCAATCCACCTAACCCGCACATCTTTGGACTGTGGGAGGAAACCGGAGCACCCGGAGGAAACCCACGCACACATGGGGAGGACGTGCAGACTCCACACAGACAGTGACCCAGCGGGGAACCGAACCTGGGACCCTGGAGCTGTGAAGCATTTATGCTAACCACCATGCTACTGTGCTGCCCACTAGTAATGAGGGGAGATTATAAAAATTGATCTGTTTCTCGAGAATTTAGAAGATAAAGGAGTGATCTGATCAAAGGGCTTCAAGATATTAACGAGGAAAGTCAGGGGGGCAGGATTCTCTGTCCCGCCGCACCAGTTTTCTGGTCGGCACGCCCCCAGCCGGCAGCGGGAATCTCCGTCCCGCCACCCGGGGTTTCCCATTGTGGTCAGCCCCGCACCGTCGGGAAACCCTTGGGCGTGGGTGCGTACCGGAAAATCCCGCCATTGGAAAATCCAGCCCAGGTTAGATAAAGGTGAACCATATGCACTGGTTGGAGTTTATAAAACTAGGGGCCATAGTCTAAAAATTAGGACCAGACCGTTCAGGGGAGATGTGAGGAAGGACTTCTTCACTCAAAAAATGGTAGAGGTTTGGAACTCCCTCCCACAAACAGCAGTTGAAGCTCGATCAGTTGTTAATTCTAAATCCGAGGTGGATAAATTTTTGTTTGGAAAGATATTAAGGGATATGGGCCAATGGCAGGGATATGCTGTTAGGCCACGGATCAGCCGTGATCTCACTGAATGGTGCAGCAGGCTCGAGGGGCTGAATGGCCTACTCCTGTTCCCATGTTCCTATCCCTGCACCAGCCCTTCAATCTCACATCTCCCGACCATTCTGTTCCTCGCACTCTGACCTTTGATGCATCCGATCCCCTTTGACCCAGCCTTGCATTGGTTCCTCGCTCTATAATACCTGTCATCGTCCTCCTATTCTCACTCTTATTTTAAGACTCTCTCCAAAAAAAAAACACTTTGACCAAGTGTTTGGTCAGCTCTTAATATCATTTCCTTTGTTTCAGGGACAAGTAGTTCTAGGAAGAGTCTCCCTTTATCAAGGGCAATGAGGGGGAAATATCATAGAAACCTATAAAACTCTAACACGGCTAGGCAGAGTAGATGCAGGAAGGATGTTCCCGATGGTGGGGGTGTCCAGAACCAGGGGTCACAGTCTGAGGAAACAGGGTCGACCATTTAGGGCAGAGATGAGGAGAAGGTTTTCAACCCAGAGGGTAGTGAGCCTGTGAAATTTGTTACCACAGGTAGTAGTTGAGGCCAGAACAGTGGATGTGTTCAAGAAGCAGTTAGATATAATACTTAGAGCAAAAGGGATCAAAGGATATGGGCAAGATAAGGTTATTGAGGGGTGATCAGCCACGATCATAACGAATGGCGGAGCAGGCTCGAAGGGCAGAATGGCCTCCCCCTGCTACTGTTTCCTACGTTTCTAGGACACGTAGTGACCAGGAAATCGAAAGGGCACAGTGGTTGGCACTTCTGTGTCACAGAGCCAGGGAGCTGGGTTCAATTCCGGCCTTGGGTCACTGTCTGTGAGGAGTCTGCACATCCTCCCCGTGTCTGCGTGGGTTTCCTCCGGGTGCTCCGGTTTCCTCCCACAGTCCAAAGATGTGCAGGTCAGGTGGATTGGCCATGCGAACGTGTCCCTTAGTGTTCAAAGGTTAGGTGGGGTTATGGGGTTACGGGGATAGGGCGGGGTGTGGTCGAGGTAGGGTGCTCTTACAAAGAGTCGGTGTAGACTTGATGGGCCGAATGGCCTCTTTCTGCACTGTTGGGATTCTATGATGATTCGATGGTCATTTTATAGGAATAATGGTCAGAATATTAGTGAGCGTTTCAGCCATAACGTTACAGCAATTTGTCTGCTGTGGGAAACCCTGGCAGTCACATTTCGATCATGAAAAGCCTGCAGCTTGGGCGTCAGAAATTTCCGGCAACTACCGTCTCCAATCCTGGACTGACGGAGCTAACCCAGAGGCTGGTGTCTGTGTGCTTGGCCATGAGGACGCCTCCCCTCTCCAATCCTATATTGAGAGAGTTAATGCAGTTCCTGGCCGCTGTGTCCCTTACCGAGGGCCTTTCCCTCACCAATCCTGTACTGAGAGAGTTAATGCAGTTCATAGCCGCTGTGTACCTTACCCAGGGCCTTTCCCTTTCCAATCCTGTACTGAGAGAGTTAATGCAGTTCCTGGCCGCTGTGTACCTTACCCAGGGCCTTTCTTTCTCCAATCCTGTACTGAGAGAGTTAATGCAGTTCCTGGCCGCTGTGTACCTTACCCAGGGCCTTTCCCTCTCCAATCCTGTGCTGAGAGAGTTAATGCAGTTCCTGGCCGCTGTGTACCTTACCCAGGGCCTTTCCCTCTCCAATCTTGTACTGAGAGAGTTAATGCAGTTCCTGGCCGCTATGTACCTTACCCAGGGCCTTTCCAATCCTGTACTGAGAGAGTTAATGCAGTTCCTGGCCGCTATGTACCTTACCCAGGGCCTTTCCCTCTCCAATCTTGTACTGAGAGAGTTAATGCAGTTCCTGGCCGCTGTGTACCTTACCCAGGGCCTTTCCCTCTCCAATCTTGTACTGAGAGAGTTAATGCAGTTCCTGGCCGCTGTGTACCTTACCCAGGGCCTTTCCCTCTCCAATCTTGTACTGAGAGAGTTAATGCAGTTCCTGGCCGCTATGTACCTTACCCAGGGCCTTTCCAATCCTGTACTGAGAGAGTTAATGCAGTTCTTGGCCGCTGTGTACCTTACGCAGGGCCTTTCCCTTTCCAATCCTGTACTGAGAGAGTTAATGCAGTTCCTGGCCGCTGTGTACCTTACCCAGGGCCTTTCCCTCTCCAATCCTGTACTGAGAGAGTTAATGCAGTTCCTGGCCGCTGTGTACCTTACTGATGCACCATCAATTGCACGCGAGGCGAGTGATTTACCAATGTCAGGCTTTAATTAACTAGAACACAGCCTGGCGATCGTCTACAGTGGAAAAGGCCGATCGTCAGGCTTCTGAGCATTTATACCTCGTTGATAGAGGCGTGGTTAACTCAGCCTCTCGGCCAATCGGTCGAGAGGCACATGACCGACCAGGGCCAATGGTAAGCCGACGTTCTGGCCCAATGGCAGACGAGTATGCAGATCATATCATCACATTCACCCCTTACGGAGAAGGAAGGCGGGGGGGGGGGGTGTGAACGAGACCCGGGGTGGGAGGGGGGAAGAACTGATGATATGAGTAGCCGTCGGGAGAATAATTTTCTCTCCGTACCCTTGTCGAATTTGGGGGCTTGCCACTGGCCCAGACATAACAATATTTACAAAAGGAAGTCCATGGGACCGTAGAACTCTAGATGGATTCGATCAGTCGTTTGGTGGTCCTTGACGTCCTGGCCGAGCGCCGTAGTGGAGGAGGAGTCGTCGGATCGGCTGATGGTCCTGCTGATGTCCTGGAGTCCGGGAGCGATAGACCTCGAGTAGTCTCCGTCACCTGAGCTGGCCGTGGAGACGCCATGGATGAGGGATGGGGAAGCTGAGTGGGGTGCTGGGGTGAAAAAGGGGAGGGGGGGTCTGTGGTGGGGGGGGGCTGCACGCCGGCGGGTGCCAGGTCCCGGAGGGAGACCGTGTCCTGCCGACCGTCGGGGTACTCCACATACGCATACTGCGGGTTAGCGTGGAGTAACTGGACATGCTCCACCAACGGATCGGACTTGTGCACCCGCACATGCTTCCGGAGCAAGATGGGTCCGGGGGTGACCAGCCACGTCGGGAGAGGGGATCCAGAGGACGACTTCCTGGGGAAAACAAGAAGACGCTCATGAGGTGTCTGATTAGTTGCAGTACAGAGGAGTGAGCGGATAGAGTGCAGTGCATCGGGGAGCACCTCTTGCCATCGGGAAATAGGGAGATTTCTAGACCGGAGGGCTAGTAGTATGGTCTTCCAGATGGTACCATTCTCCCGCTCGACCTGTCCGTTACCCCGGGGGTTATAGCTGGTCGTCCTGCTAGAGGCGATGCCCCTGTCAAGCAGGAATTGACGCAGCTCGTCGCTCATAAATGAGGACCCCCGATCGCTGTGAATGTACGCGGGGTAGCCGAACAGTGAGAAGATGGAGAGTAGGGCCTTAATGACGGTCGATGTGGTCATGTCGGGACAGGGAATGGCGAAGGGGAAGCGGGAGTGTTCGTCGATAACCGCCAGGAAGTAAATGTTGCGGTTGTTAGAGGGAAGGGGCCCCTTGAAGTCAATGCTGAGACGTTCAAAGGGGCGGGATGCTTTGATCAGGTGTGCGCGCTCGGGGCGGTAGAAGTGCGGTTTGCACTCGGCGCAGATGTGGCAGTCACGGGTTACTGTCCTGACTTCCTCGATAGAGTAGGGCAGGTTGCGGGCCTTAATGAAGTGGTGTAGGCGGGTCACCCCTGGATGGCAGAGGTCTGCGTGGAGGGAGCGGAGGCGGTCTATCTGCGTGCTGGCGCAGGTACCGCGGGACAGGGCATCAGGAGGCTCATTGAGCTTCCCAGGACGATACAAGATATCATAGTTGTACGTGGACAACTCGATCCGCCACCGTAAAATCTTGTCATTTTTGATCTTGCCCCTTTGTGCATTATCAAACATGAAGGCTACTGACCGTTGGTCTGTGAGGAGGGTAAACCTCCTGCCGGCCAAATAGTGCCTCCAATGTCGCACGGCTTCGACTATGGCCTGGGCTTCCTTTTCCACAGATGGGTGGCGGAGTTCGGAAGCCTGGAGAGTTCTGGAGAAGAAGGCCACGGGTCTGCCCGCTTGGTTCAGGGTGGCCGCCAGAGCTACTTCTGAAGCATCGCTCTCGACCTGGAAGGGGAGGGCCTCGTCGATGGCACGCATCGTGGCCTTTGCGATGTCCGCTTTGATGCGGCTAAAGGCCTGGCAGGCCTCTGTCGACGGCGGGAAGGTCGTGGTTTGCATGAGGGGACGGGCCTTGTCCGCGTAGTTGGGAACCCATTGGGCGTAGTATGCGAAGAACCCTAGGCAGCGTTTGAGGGATTTGGGGGTATTTGGGAGAGGGAGTTCCATCAGGGGGCGCATGCGTTCGGGGTCGGGGCCTATCACTCCGTTACGCACTACGTAGCCGAGGATGGCTAGGCGGTCGGTGCTAAACACGCATTTATCCTTATTGTACGTGAGGTTAAGGAGTTTTGCGGTTTGGAGGAATTTCTGGAGGTTGGCGTCATGGTCCTGCTGGTCGTGGCCGCAGATGGTGACATTATCAAGGTACGGGAAGGTAGCCTGTAATCCGTACTTGTCGACCATTCGGTCCATCTCCCTTTGGAAGACCGAGACCCCATTCGTGACGCCAAACGGAACCCTAAGGAAGTGGTAGAGGCGCCCGTCAGCCTCGAACGCGGTGTACAGTCGGTCACTCGCGCGGATGGGGAGCTGGTGGTAAGCGGACTTAAGGTCCACAGTTGAGAAGACCTTGTATCTCGCGATCTCGTTTACCATGGTAGAGATACGGGGGAGAGGATACGCGTCCAGTTGCGTAAACCGATTGATGGTTTGGCTATAATCGATGACCATCCGGTTTTTCTCCCCCGTCCGGACCACCAGCACTTGGGCTCGCCAGGGACTGTTGCTGGCCTCGATGACCCCTTCCGTCAGCAACCTCTGGACCTCGGACCTGATGAAGGATCGGTCCTGGGCGCTGTACCGTCTGCTCCGTGTGGCGACGGGTTTGCAATCGGGGGTGAGGTTAGCAAACAGGGAGGGAGGGTCTACTTTGAGGGACGCGAGGCTGCAGACAGTGAGGGGGGGTATAGGGCCGCCGAATTGAAAAGTCAAGCTCTGCAGGTTGCACTGGAAGTCCAGTCCTAGGAGTGCCGGTGCGCAAAGGTCAGGGAGGACAAGGAATTTATAATTTTTAAAAACCTTCCCTTGGACCGTGAGGTCCGCGATGCAGCACCCGGTGATGTGGACGGAGTGCGAACCTGAGGCTAAACCGATTTTGCGTGTTACGGGATGGACAGGGAGCGCGCAGCGTCTTACCGTGTCAGGGTGAACGAAGCTTTCCGTGCTCCCGGAGTCCAGCAGGCAGTCCGTCTTGTGGCCGTTGAGGTGGATCAGCGTAGTCGTTTTGGCGAGCGTGCGTGGATGAGACTGGTCGAGTTGAACGGCCGCGAGCCGTGGAGAAAATCCGTCGTCGCTGTCCGAATCCATGCTGGAGGGACCTTGCGTGGCAGATGTGGAAGTCGGTGGCCAGGATCCATATGTGGGGTGAACGGCCGCGAGCCGTGGAGAAAATCCGTCGTCGCTGTCCGATTCCATGCTGGAGGGACCTTGCGTGGCAGATGTGGAAGCCGGTGGCCAGGATCCCCAGGTGAGGTCTGTTCCCCAAGATGGCGGCGCCCAGGACCCGCACGTGGGGTCGGGGCCCCAAGATGGCGGCGCCCAGGACCCGCACGTGGGGTCGGCACCCCAAGATGGCGGCGCCCAGGAAGCCCTCGTGGCCGCTGGAGGCGGAGCTAGCGTTCCCGGCGCTGTGAGCGGAGAGGCGCGCAGGCCGGCTCCAAGAGGTGAGTGACCGGCATCAGCTGCGGGGATGCACAAGCCGGCTCCAGGACGCCGGCTAGGTGCATCAGCTGTGGGGATGCGGAAGCCGGCTCCAGGACGCCGGCTAGGTGCATCAGCTGTGGGGATGCACAAGCCGGCTCCAGGACGCCGGCTAGGTGCATCAGCTGTGGGGATGCACAAGCCGGCTCCAGGACGCCGGCTAGGTGCATCAGCTGTGGGGATGCGGAAGCCGGCTCCAGGACGCCGGCTAGGTGCATCAGCTGTGGGGATGCACAAGCCGGCTCCAGGACGCCGGCTAGGTGCATCAGCTGTGGGGATGCGGAAGCCGGCTCCAGGACGCCGGCTAGGTGCATCAGCTGTGGGGATGCGGAAGCCGGCTCCAGGACGCCGGCTAGGTGCATCAGCTGTGGGCGGAGGTAAGGCGCGCGGGCCGGGTGCGGGGGGCCGGGGGCGGGGGGGAGCCGAGTCGCGCTGCGGGCAGGCAGGGACCGGGGGGCCCGGAGAGGCGAGCCGGTCGGGCGCCGGGGCCCGGGGGTGGGGGGAGCCGGGGTCCGGGAGCGAGGGAAGCAGGGCCGCTGCGGGCAGGCAGGGACCAGGGAGGCCCGGAGAGGCGAGCCGGTCGGGCGCCGGGGCCCGGGGGCGGGGGGGAGAAACGTGCGCGGCGGGCAGGCAGAGGCCTGGAGGGGCCGGGGAGGTGCGCATGTTGGCCGGCGGGGCGCGAGTCGGTAGCAGCTGGGGCGGCCCTGGGGGAGAGAGGGAGGCACACAGGCCGTTTGCAGAGGCCTGGGGGAGGGGGGGAGAGTGCTGTGCAGCTTCCAGAAGCGCTGCAGCCAGCGTTTTGGCCTGGCAGACCGTGGAGTAGTGGCCCTTCTTCCCGCAGCTCTTACAGAGGGCGGAGCGGGCTGGGCAGCGCGAGCGAGGGTGCTTAGCGTACCCACAAAAGTAGCAGCGGGGCCCCGCGGATTTATCGGGGCGCCCCGCGGCACAAGCCTGAGGGAGGCCGGGAGCGGTGGGTAGCTGGTGGGAAGCGTGCCAGGAGGCGGCCTGGCCAGGGTCATAGGTGCGCGCGCTTTGATCTGCGACCTCCAGGGAGGCGGAGAGAGTCAGTGTCTCCGTTAAACTGAGTTCGTCTCTTTCCAGCATCCGCTGGCGGATCACGGGGGACAGCATCCCAGCCACGTAAGCGTCTCTGACGAGTAGCTCCATGTGCTCTGTAGCGGACACCGCTTCACAGGCGCAACCTCTCCCCAGGGCACAGAGGGCCCGGGCGTATTGGTCTAGAGACTCACCGGGGACCTGCTTTCTGGTGGCCAGCAGATGTCGAGCGAATACCCTGTTGATGGGTTTGAGGAATTGTCCTTTTAGCTTCCGTATAGCTTCATCATAGTCTGTTTCGTCTTCGATTATTGAGTAAGCGGCAATACCCACGCTGGAGTGGAGGACGTGCAGCTTCTGTGCCCCGGTGGGGGGGGTGGTTGTAGATGCCAGGAACCCTTCGAGGCAAGTCAGCCAGAGCTTAAAGAGTTCTGTAGAGTTCAGAGTTTGCGGGCTGATGCGGAGGCATTCGGGCTTGATGCGGAACTCCATCTTCAAAGTTGTAGTTAATTAAATTGATGCACCATCAATTGCACGCGAGGCGAGTGATTTACCAATGTCAGGCTTTAATTAACTAGAACACAGCCTGGCGATCGTCTACAGTGGAAAAGGCCGATCGTCAGGCTTCTGAGCATTTATACCTCGTTGATAGAGGCGTGGTTAACTCAGCCTCTCGGCCAATCGGTCGAGAGGCACATGACCGACCAGGGCCAATGGTAAGCCGACGTTCTGGCCCAATGGCAGACGAGTATGCAGATCATATCATCACACTTACCCAGGGCCTTTCCCTCTCCAATCCTGTACTGAGAGAGTTAATGCAGTTCCTGGCCGCTGTGTACCTTACCCAGGGCCTCTCCCTCTCCAATCCTGTACTGAGAGAGTTAATGCAGTTCCTGGCCGCTGTGTACCTTACCCAGGGCCTTTCCAATCCTGTACTGAGAGAGTTAATGCAGTTCCTGGCCGCTGTGTACCTTACCCAGGGCCATTCCAATCCTGTACTGAGAGAGTTAATGCAGTTCCTGGCCGCTGTGTACCTTACCCAGGGCCTTTCCCTCTCCAATCCTGTACTGAGAGAGTTAATGCAGTTCCTGGCCGCTGTGTACCTTACCCAGGGCCTTTCCCTCTCCTATCCTGTACTGAGAGAGTTAATGCAGTTCCTGGCCGCTGTGTACCTTACCCAGGGCCTTTCCAATCCTGTACTGAGAGAGTTAATGCAGTTCCTGGTCACTGTGTACCTTACCCAGGGCCTTTCCCTCTCCAATCCTGTACTGAGAGAGTTAATGCAGTTCCTGGCCGCTGTGTACCTTACCCAGGGCCTTTCCAATCCTGTACTGAGAGAGTTAATGCAGTTCCTGGCCGCTGTGTACCTTACCCAGGGCCTTTCCCTTTCCAATCCTGTACTGAGAGAGTTAATGCAGTTCCTGCCGCTGTGTACCTTACCCAGGGCCTTTCCCTCTCCAATCCTGTACTGAGAGAGTTAATGCAGTTCCTGGCCGCTGTGTACCTTACCAAGGGCCTTTCCAATCCTGTACTGGGAGAGTTAATGCAGTTCCTGGCCGCTGTGTACCTTACCCAGGGCCTTTCCCTCTCCAATCCTGTACTGAGAGAGTTAATGCAGTTCCTGGCCGCTGTGTACCTTACCCAGGGCCTCTCCCTCTCCAATCCTGTACTGAGAGAGTTAATGCAGTTCCTGGCCGCTGTGTACCTTACCCAGGGCCTTTCCCTCTCCAATCCTGTACTGAGAGAGTTAATGCAGTTCCTGGCCGCTGTGTCCCTTACCGAGGGCCTTTCCAATCCTGTACTGAGAGAGTTAATGCAGTTCCTGGCCACTGTGTCCCTTACCGAGGGCCTTTCCCTCTCCAATCCTGTACTGAGAGAGTTAATGCAGTTCCTGGCCGCTGTGTACCTTACCCAGGGCCTTTCCAATCCTGTACTGAGAGAGTTAATGCAGTTCCTGGCCACTGTGTCCCTTACCCAGGGCCTTTCCCTCTCCAATCCTGTACTGAGAGAGTTAATGCAGTTCCTGGCCGCTGTGTACCTTACCCAGGGCCTTTCCAATCCTGTACTGAGAGAGTTAATGCAGTTCCTGGCCGCCGTGTACCTTACCCAGGGCCTTTCCAATCCTGTACTGAGAGAGTTAATGCAGTTCCTGGCCGCTGTGTACCTTACCCAGGGCCTTTCCCTCTCCAATCCTGTACTGAGAGAGTTAATGCAGTTCCTGGCCGCTGTACCTTACCCAGGGCCTTTCCCTCTCCAATCCTGTACTGAGAGAGTTAATGCAGTTCCTGGCCGCTGTGTACCTTACCCAGGGCCTTTCCCTCTCCAATCCTGTACTGAGAGAGTTAATGCAGTTCCTGGCCGCTGTGTACCTTACCCAGGGCTTTTCCAATCCTGTACTGAGAGAGTTAATGCAGTTCCTGGCCGCTGTGTACCTTACCAAGGGCCTTTCCAATTCTGTACTGAGAGAGTTAATGCAGTTCCTGGCCGCTGTGTACCTTACCAAGGGCCTTTCCAATCCTGTACTGAGAGAGTTAATGCAGTTCCTGGCCGCTGTGTACCTTACCAAGGGCCTTTCCAATCCTGTACTGAGAGAGTTAATGCAGTTCCTGGCCGCTGTGAACCTTACCCAGGGCCTTTCCCTCTCCAATCCTGTACTGAGAGAGTTAATGCAGTTCCTGGCCGCTGTGTACCTTACCCAGGGCCTCTCCCTCTCCAATCCTGTACTGAGAGAGTTAATGCAGATCCTGGCCGCTGTGTACCTTACCCAGGGCTTTTCCAATCCTCTACTGAGTGAGTTAATGCAGTTCCTGGCCGCTGTGTCCCTTACCCAGGGCCTTTCCCTCTCCAATCCTGTACTGAGAGAGTTAGAACGTAGAACGTAGTACAGTACAGCACAGAACAGGCCATTCGGCCCTCGATGTTGTGCCGAGCCATGATCACCCGACTCAAACCCACATATCCACCCTATACCCGTAACCCAACAACCCCCCCCCCAACCCCCCCCAACCTTACCCTTTAGGACAATAAGGGCAATTTAGCATAGCCAATCCACCTAACCCGCACATCTTTGGAATGTGGGAGGAAACCGGAGCACCCGGAGGAAACGCCGCACACACGGGGAGGACGTGCAGACTCCGCACAGACAGTGACCCAGCCGGGAATCAAACCTGGGACCCTGGAGCTGTGAAGCATTTATGCTAACCACCATGCTACCGTGTTGCCCCCCAAGTTAATGCAGTTCCTGGCCGCTGTGTACCTTACCCAGGGCCTTTCCCTCTCCAATCCTGTACGGAGAGAGTTAATGCAGTTCCTGGCCGCTGTGCACCTTACCCAGGGCCTTTCCTTCTCCAATCCTGTACTGAGAGAGTTAATGCAGTTTCTGGCCGCTCTGTACCTTACCCAGGGCCTTTCCCTCTCCAATCATGTACTGAGAGAGTTAATGCAGTTCCTGGCCGCTGTGTACCTTACCCAGGGCCTTTCCAATCCTGTACTGAGAGAGTTAATGCAGTTCCTGGCCGCTGTGTACATTACCGAGTGCCTCTCCCTCTCCAATCCGGTACTGAGAGAGTTAATTCAGTTCCTGGCCGCTGTGTACCTTACCCAGGGCCTTTCCCTCTCCAATCCTGTACTGAGAGAGTTAATGCAGTTCCTGGCCACTGTGTACCTTACCCAGGGCCTTTCCAATCCTGTACTGAGAGAGTTAATGCAGTTCCTGGCCGCTATGTACCTTACCCAGGGCCTTTCCAATCCTGTACTGAGAGAGTTAATGCAGTTCCTGGCCGCTGTGTACATTACCGAGTGCCTCTCCCTCTCCAATCCGGTACTGAGAGAGTTAATGCAGTTCCTGGCCGCTGTGTACCTTACCCAGGGCCATTCCCTCTCCAATCCTGTACTGAGAGAGTTAATACAGTTCCTGGCCGCTGTGTACCTTACCGATTGCCTTTCCCTCTCCAATCTGTACTGAGAGAGTTAATGCAGTTCCTGGCTGCTGTGTACCTTACCCAGGGCCTTTCCCTCTCCAATCCTGTACTGAGAGAGTTAATGCAGTTCCTGCCGCTGTGTACCTTACCCAGGGTCTTTCCCTTTCCAATCCTGTACTGAGAGAGTTAATGCAGTTCCTGGCCGCTGTGTACCTTACCCAGGGCCTTTCCCTCTCCAATCTTGTACTGAGAGAGTTAATGCAGTTCCTGGCCGCTGTGTACCTTACCCAGGGCCTTTCCCTCTCCAATCCTGTACTGAGAGAGTTAATGCAGTTCCTGGCTGCTGTGTACCTTACCGAGGGCCTTTCCAATCCTGTACTGAGAGAGTTAATGCAGTTCCTGGCCGCTGTGTACCTTACCCAGGGCCTTTCCCTCTCCAATCCTGTACTGAGAGAGTTAATGCAGTTCCTGGCCGCTGTGTACCTTACCCAGGGCCTTTCCCTCTCCAATCCTGTACTGAGAGAGTTAATGCAGTTCCTGGCCGCTGTGTACCTTACCCAGGGCCTTTCCAATCCTGTACTGAGAGAGTTAATGCAGTTCCAGGCCGCTGTGTACCTTACCCAGGGCCTTTCCCTCTCCAATCCTGTACTGAGAGAGTTAATGCAGTTCCTGGCCGCTGTATACCTTACAGAGGGCCTTTCCAATCCTGTACTGAGAGAGTTAATGCAGTTCCTGGCCCCTGTGTACCTTACCCAGGGCCTTTCCCTCTCCAATCCTGTACTGAGAGAGTTAATGCAGTTCCTGGCCGCTGTGTACCTTACCCAGGGCCTCTCCCTTTCCAATCCTGTACTGAGAGAGTTAATGCAGTTCCTGGCCGCTGTGTACCTTATCGAGGGCCTTTCCCTCTCCAATCCTGTACTGAGAGAGTTAATGCAGTTCCTAGCCGCTGTGTACCTTACCCAGGGCCTTTCCAATCCTGTACTGAGAGAGTTAATGCAGTTCCTGGCCACTGTGTACATTACCAAGGGCCTTTCCAATCCTGTGCTGAGAGAGTTAATGCAGTTCCTGGCCGCTGTTTACCTTACCGAGGGCCTTTCCCTCTCCAATCCTGTACTGAGAGAGTTAATGCAGTTCCAGGCCGCTGTTTACCTTACCGAGGGCCTTTCCCTCTCCAATCCTGTACTGAGAGAGTTAATGCAGTTCCTGGACGCTGTGTACCTTACCCAGGGCCTTTCCAATCCTGTACTGAGAGAGTTAATGCAGTTCCTAGCCGCTGTGTACCTTACCCAGGGCCTTTCCCTCTCCAATCCTGTACTGAGAGAGTTAATGCAGTTCCTGGACGCTGTGTACCTTACCCAGGGCCTTTCCAATCCTGTACTGAGAGAGTTAATGCAGTTCCTAGCCACTGTGTACCTTACCCAGGGCCTTTCCAATCCTGTACTGAGAGAGTTAATGCAGTTCCTGGCCGCTGTGTACCTTACCCAGGGCCTTTCCCTCTCCAATCCTGTACTGAGAGAGTTAATGCAGTTCCTGGCCGCTGTGTACCTTACCCAGGGCCTTTCCAATCCTGTACTGAGAGAGTTAATGCAGTTCCTGGCCGCTGTGTACCTTACTCAGGGCCTTTCCTTCTCCAATCCTGTACTGAGAGAGTTAATGCAGTTCCTGGCCGCTGTGTACCTTACCGAGGGCCTTTCCAATCCTGTGCTGAGAGAGTTAATGCAGTTCCTGGCCGCTGTGGACCTTACCGAGGGCCTTTCCAATCCTGTGCTGAGAGAGTTAATGCAGTTCCTGGCTGCTGTGTACCTTACCCAGGGCCTTTCCCTCTCCAATCCTGTACTGAGAGAGTTAATGCAGTTCCTGGCCGCTGTGTACCTTACCCAGGGCCTTTCCATCTCCAATCCTGTACTGAGAGAGTTAATGCAGTTCCTGGCCGCTGTGTACCTTACCCAGGGCCTTTCCCTCTCCAATCCTGTACTGAGAGAGTTAATGCAGTTCCTGGCCGCTGTGTACCTTACCCAGGGCCTTTCCCTCTCCAATCCTGTACTGAGAGAGTTAATGCAGTTCCTGGCCGCTGTGTACCTTACCAAGGGCCTTTCCCTCTCCAATCCAGTACTGAGAGAGTTAATGCAGTTCCCGGCCGCTGTGTACCTTACCCAGGGCCTTTCCCTCTCCAATCCTGTACTGAGAGAGTTAATGCAGTTCCTGGCCGCTGTGTACCTTACCAAGGGCCTTTCCAATCCTGTACTGAGAGAGTTAATGCAGTTCCTGGCCGCTGTGTACCTTACCCAGGGCCTTTCCCTCTCCAATCCTGTACTGAGAGAGTTAATGCAGTTCCTGGCGGCTGTGTACCTTACCCAGGGCCTTTCCCTCTCCAATCCTGTACTGAGAGAGTTAATGCAGTTCCTGGCCGCTGTGTACCTTACCCAGGGCCTTTCCAATCCTGTACTGAGAGAGTTAATGCAGTTCCTGGCGGCTGTGTACCTTACCGAGGGCCTTTCCCTCTCCAATCCTGTACTGGGAGAGGTAATGCAGTTCCTGGCCGCTGTGTATCTAACCCAGGGCCTTTCCAATCCTGTATTGAGAGAGTTAATGCAGTTCCAGGCCGCTGTGTCCCTTACCGAGGGCCTTTCCCTCTCCAATCCTGTACTGAGAGAGTTAATGCAGTTCCTGGCCGCTGTGTACCTTACCCAGGGCCTATCCCTCTCCAATCCTGTACTGAGAGTTAATGCAGTTCCTGGCCGCTGTGTACCTTACCGAGGGCCTTTCCCTTTCCAATCCTGTACTGAGAGAGTTAATGCAGTTCCTGGCCGCTGTGTACCTTACCGAGGGCCTTTCCCTTTCCAATCCTGTACTGAGAGAGTTAATGCAGTTCCTGTCCGCTGTGTACCTTACCAAGGGCCTTTCCAATCCTGTACTGAGAGAGTTAATGCAGTTCCTGGCCGCTGTGTACCTTACCAAGGGCCTTTCCAATCCTGTACTGAGAGAGTTAATGCAGTTCCTGGCCGCTGTGTACCTTACCAAGGGCCTTTCCAATCCTGTACTGAGAGAGTTAATGCAGTTCCTGGCCGCTGTGTACCTTACCGAGGGCCTTTCCCTCCTCAATCCTGTACTGAGAGAGTTAATGCAGTTCCTGGCCGCTGTGTACCTTACCGAGGGCCTTTCCTTCTCCAATCCTCTACTGAGAGAGTTAATGCAGTTCCTGGCCGCTGTGTACCTTACCAAGGGCCTTTCCAATCCTGTACTGAGAGAGTTAATGCAGTTCCTGGCCGCGGTGTACCTTACCAAGGGCCTTTCCAATCCTGTACTGAGAGAGTTAATGCAGTTCCTGGCCGCTGTGTACCTTACCAAGGGCCTTTCCAATCCTGTACTGAGAGAGTTAATGCAGTTCCTGGCCGCTGTGTACCTTACCGAGGGCCTTTCCCTCTTCAATCCTGTACTGAGAGAGTTAATGCAGTTCCTGGCCGCTGTGTACCTTACCAAGGGCCTTTCCAATCCTGTACTGAGAGAGTTAATGCAGTTCCTGGCAACTGTGTACCTTACCTAGGGCCTTTCCCTCTCCAATCCAGTACTGAGAGAGTTAAAGCAGTTCCTGGCCGCTGTGTACATTACCGAGGGCCTCTCCCTTTCCAATCCTGTACTGAGAGAGTTAATGCAGTTCCTGGCCGCTGTGTACCTTACCGAGGGCCTTTCCCTTTCCAATCCTGTACTGAGAGAGTTAATGCAGTTCCTGGCCGCTGTGTACCTTACCTGTACTGAGAGAGTTAATGCAGTTCCTGGCCGCTGTGTACCTTACCAAGGGCCTTTCCAATCCTGTACTGAGAGAGTTAATGCAGTTCCTGGCCGCTGTGTACCTTACCAAGGGCCTCTCCCTCTCCAATCCTGTACTGAGAGAGTTAATGCAGTACCTGGCCGCTGTGTACCTCACCGAGGGCCTTTCCCTCTCCAATCCTGTACTGAGAGAGTTAATGCAGTACCTGGCCGCTGTGTACCTGACCGAGGGCCTTTCCCTCTCCAATCCTGTACTGAGAGAGTTAATGCAGTTCCTGGCCGCTGTGTACCTGACCGAGGGCCTTTCCCTCTCCACTCCTGTATTGAGAGAGTTAATGCAGTTCCTGGCCGCTGTGTACGTTACCAAGGGCCTTTCCAATCCTGTACTGAGAGAGTTAATGCAGTTCCTGGCCGCTGTGTACCTTACCGAGGGCCATTCCTTCTCCAATCCTGTACTGAGAGAGTTAATGCAGTTCCTGGCCGCTGTGTACCTTACCAAGGGCCTTTCCAATCCTGTACTGAGAGAGTTAATGCAGTTCCTGGCCGCTGTGTACCTTACCAAGGGCCTTTCCAATCCTGTACTGAGAGAGTTAATGCAGTTCCTGGCCGCTGTGTACCTTACCAAGGGCCTTTCCAATCCTGTACTGAGAGAGTTAATGCAGTTCCTGGCCGCTGTGTACCTTACCGAGGGCCTTTCCCTCTCCAATCCTGTACTGAGAGAGTTAATGCAGTTCCTGGCCGCTGTGTACCTTACCAAGGGCCTTTCCAATCCTGTACTGAGAGAGTTAATGCAGTTCCTGGCAACTGTGTACCTTACCTAGGGCCTTTCTCTCTCCAATCCAGTACTGAGAGAGTTAATGCAGTTCCTGGCCGCTGTGTACATTACCGAGGGCCTCTCCCTCTCCAATCCTGTACTGAGAGAGTTAATGCAGTTCCTGGCCGCTGTGTACCTTACCCAGGGCCTTTCCCTCTCCAATCCTGTACTGAGAGAGTAATTGCAGTTCCTGGCTGCTGTGTACCTTACCAAGGGCCTTTCCAATCCTGTACTGAGAGAGTTAATGCAGTTCCTGGCCGCTGTGTACCTTACCGAGGGCCTCTTCCTCTCCAATCCTGTACTTAGAGAGTTAATGCAGTTCCTGGCTGCTGTGTACCTTACCCAGGGCCTTTCCCTCTCCAATCCTGTACTGAGAGAGTAATTGCAGTTCCTGGCCGCTATGTACCTTACCCAGGGCCTTTCCCTCTCCAATCCTGTACTGAGAGAGTAATTGCAGTTCCTGGCTGCTGTGTACCTTACCAAGGGCCTTTCCAATCCTGTACTGAGAGTTAATGCAGTTCCTGGCCGATGTATACCTTACCGAGGGCCTTTCCAATCCTGTACTGAAAGAGTTAATGCAGTTCCTGGCCGCTGTGTACCTTACCGAGGGCCTTTCCAATCCTGTACTGAAAGAGTTAATGCAGTTCCTGGCCGCTGTGTACCTTACCGAGGGCCTTTCCAATCCTGTACTGAGAGAGTTAATGCAGTTCCTGGCCGTTGTGTACCTTACCCAGGGCCTTTCCCTCTCCAATCCTGTACTGAGAGAGTTAATGCAGTTCCTGGCCGCTGTGTACCTTACCGAGGGCCTTTCCAATCCTGTACTGAAAGAGTTAATGCAGTTCCTGGCCGTTGTGTACCTTACCCAGGGCCTTTCCCTCTCCAATCCTGTACTGAGAGAGTTAATGCAGTTCCTGGCCGCTGTGTACCTTACCGAGGGCCTTTCCAATCCTGTACTGAAAGAGTTAATGCAGTTCCTGGCCGTTGTGTACCTTACCCAGGGCCTTTCCCTCTCCAATCCTGTACTGAGAGAGTTAATGCAGTTCCTGACCGCTGTGTACCTTACCGAGGGCCTTTCCCTCTCCAATCCTGTACTGAGAGAGTTAATGCAGTTCCTGGCCGCTATGTACCTTACCGAGGGCCTTTCCCTCTCCAATCCTGTACTGAGAGAGTTAATGCAGTTCCTGGCCGCGGTGTACCTTACCCAGGGCCTTTCCCTCTCCAATCCTGTACTGAGAGAGTTAATGCAGTTCCTGGCCGCTGTGTACCTTACCAAGGGCCTTTCCAATCCTGTACTGAGAGAGTTAATGCAGTTCCTGGCTGCTGTGTACCTTACCCAGGGCCTTTCCCTCTCCAATCCTGTACTGAGAGAGTTAATGCAGCTCCTAGCCACTGTGTACATTACCAAGGGCCTTTCCAATCCTGTACTGAGAGAGTTAATGCAGTTCCTGGCCGCTGTTTACCTTACCGAGGGCCTTTCCCTCTCCAATCCTGTACTGAGAGAGTTAATGCAGTTCCTGGCCGCTGTGTACCTTACCGAGGGCCTTGCTTTCTCCAATCCTGTACTGAGAGAGTTAATGCAGTTCCAGGCCGCTGTGTACCTTACCCAGGGCCTTTCCAATCCTGTACTGAGAGAGTTAATGCAGTTCCTGGCCGCTGTGTACCTTACCAAGGGCCTTTCTTTCTCCAATCTTGTACTGAGAGAGTTAATGCAGTTCCAGGCCGCTGTGTACCTTACCGAGGGCCTCTCCCTCTCCAATCCTGTACTGAGAGAGTAATTGCAGTTCCTGGCTGCTGTGTACCTTACCGAGGGCCTCTTCCTCTCCAATCCTGTACTTAGAGAGTTAATGCAGTTCCTGGCTGCTGTGTACCTTACCCAGGGCCTTTCCAATCCTGTACTGAGAGAGTTAATGCAGTTCCTGGCTGCTGTGTACCTTACCAAGGGCCTTTCCAATCCTGTACTGAGAGAGTTAATGCAGTTCCTGGCCGCTGTGTATCTTACCCAGGGCCTCTTCCTCTCCAATCCTGTACTGAGAGAGTTAATGCAGTTCCTGGCCGCTGTGTACCTTACCCAGGGCCTCTTCCTCTCCAATCCTGTACTTAGAGAGTTAATGCAGTTCCTGGCTGCTGTGTACCTTACCCAGGGCCTTTCCCTCTCCAATCCTGTACTGAGAGAGTAATTGCAGTTCCTGGCTGCTGTGTACCTTACCAAGGGCCTTTCCCTCTCCAATCCAGTACTGAGAGAGTAAATGCAGTTCCTGGCCGCTATGTACCTTACCCAGGGCCTTTCCCTCTCCAATCCTGTACTGAGAGAGTTAATGCAGTTCCTGACCGCTGTGTACCTTACCGAGGGCCTCTTCCTCTCCAATCCTGTACTGAGAGAGTTAATGCAGTTCCTGGCCGCTGTGTACCTTACCGAGGGCCTTTCCAATCCTGTACTGAAAGAGTTAATGCAGTTCCTGGCCGCTGTGTACCTTACCCAGGGCCTTTCCCTCTCCAATCCTGTACTGAGAGAGTTAATGCAGTTCCTGGCCGCTGTGTACCTTACCCAGGGCCTTTCCAATCCTGTACTGAGAGTTAATGCAGTTCCTGGCCGCTGTGTACCTTACCGAGGGCCTTTCCCTCTCCAATCCTGTACTGAGAGAGTTAATGCAGTTCCTGGCCGCTGTGTACCTTACCCAGGGCCTTTCCAATCCTGTACTGAGAGAGTTAATGCAGTTCCTGGCTGCTGTGTACCTTACCCAGGGCCTTTCCCTCTCCAGTCCTGTATTGAGAGAGTTAATGCAGTTCCTGGCCGCTGTGTACCTTACCCAGGGCCTTTCCCTCTCCAGTCCTGTACTGAGAGAGTTAATGCAGTTCCTGGCCGCTGTGTACCTTACCCAGGGCCTTTCCAATCCTGTACTGAGAGAGTTAATGCAGTTCCTGGCTGCTGTGTACCTTACCGAGGGCCTTTCCCTCTCCAATCCTGTACTGAGAGAGTTAATGCAGTTCCTGGCCGCTGTGTACCTTACCCAGGGCCTTTCCAATCCTGTACTGAGAGAGTTAATGCAGTTCCTGGCCGCTGTGTACCTTACCGAGAGCCTCTCCCTCTCCAATCCTGTACTGAGAGAGTTAATGCAGTTCCTGGCCGCTGTGTACCTTACCAAGGGCCTTTCTTTCTCCAATCTTGTACTGAGAGAGTTAATGCAGTTCCTGGCCGCTGTGTACCTTACCAAGGGCCTTTCTTTCTCCAATCTTGTACTGAGAGAGTTAATGCAGTTCCTGGCCGCTGTGTATCTTACCCAGGGCCTCTCCCTCTCCAATCCTGTACTGAGAGAGTTAATGCAGTTCCTGGCCACTGTGTACCTTACCGAGGGCCTCTCCCTCTCCAATCCTGTACTGAGAGAGTAATTGCAGTTCCTGGCCGCTGTGTACCTTACCCAGGGCCTTTCCCTCTCCAATCCTGTACTGAGAGAGTAATTGCAGTTCCTGGCTGCTGTGTGCCTTACCAAGGGCCTTTCCAATCCTGTACTGAGAGAGTTAATGCAGTTCCTGGCCGCTGTGTACCTTACCGAGGGCCTCTTCCTCTCCAATCCTGTACTTAGAGAGTTAATGCAGTTCCTGGCCGCTGTGTACCTTACCCATGGCCTTTCCAATCCTGTACTGAGAGAGTTAATGCAGTTCCTGGCTGCTGTGTACCTTACCAAGGGCCTTTCCAATCCTGTACTGAGAGTTAATGCAGTTCCTGGCCGCTGTGTACCTTACCGAGGGCCTCTTCCTCTCCAATCCTGTACTTAGAGAGTTAATGCAGTTCCTGGCTGCTGTGTACCTTACCGAGGGCCTTTCCAGTCCTGTACTGAAAGAGTTAATGTAGTTCCTGGCCGTTGTGTACCTTACCCAGGGCCTTTCCCTCTCCAATCCTGTACTGAGAGAGTTAATGCAGTTCCTGGCCGCTGTGTACCTTACCCAGGGCCTTTCCCTCTCCAATCCTGTACTGAGAGAGTTAATGCAGTTCCTGGCGGCTGTGTACCTTACCCAGGGCCTTTCCCTCTCCAATCCTGTACTGAGAGAGTTAATGCAGTTCCTGGCCGCTGTGTACCTTACCCAGGGCCTTTCCAATCCTGTACTGAGAGAGTAATTGCAGTTCCTGGCCGCTGTGTACCTTACCAAGGGCCTTTCCAATCCTGTACTGAGAGAGTTAATGCAGTTCCTGGCCGCTGTGTACCTTACCCAGGGCCTTTCCCTCTCCAATCCTGTACTGAGAGAGTTAATGCAGTTCCTGGCCGTTGTGTACCTTACCGAGGGCCTTTCCAATCCTGTACTGAGAGAGTTAATGCAGTTCCTGGCCGCTGTTTACCTTACCAAGGGCCTTTCCCTCTCCAATCCTGTACTGAGAGAGTTAATGCAGTTCCTGGCTGCTGTGTACCTTACCGAGGGCCTTTCCAATCCTGTACTGAGAGAGTTAATGCAGTTCCTGGCCGCTGTGTACCTTACCCAGGGCCTTTCCCTCTCCAATCCTGTACTGAGAGAGTTAATGCAGTTCCTGGCCGCTGTTTACCTGACCGAGGGCCTTTCCAATCCTGTACTGAGAGAGTTAATGCAGTTCCTGGCCGCTGTTTACCTGACCGAGGGCCTTTCCCTCTCCAATCCTGTACTGAGAGAGTTAATGCAGTTCCTGGCCGCTGTGTACCTTACCGAGGGCCTTTCTTTCTCCAATCCTGTACTGAGAGAGTTAATGCAGTTCCTGGCCGCTGTGTGCCTTACCGAGGGCCTTTTGTTTCTCCAATCTTGTACTGAGAGAGTTAATGCAGTTCCTGGCCGCTGTGTACCTTACCCAGGGCCTTTCCCTTTCCAATCCTGTACTGAGAGAGTTAATGCAGTTCCTGGCCGCTGTGTACCTTACCCAGGGCCTTTCTTTCTCCAATCCTGTACTGAGAGAGTTAATGCAGTTCCTGGCCGCTGTGTGCCTTACCGAGGGCCTTTTGTTTCTCCAATCTTGTACTGAGAGAGTTAATGCAGTTCCTGGCCGCTGTGTACCTTACCGAGGGCCTCTCCCTCTCCAATCCTGTACTGAGAGAGTAATTGCAGTTCCTGGCCTCTGTGTACCTTACCCAGGGCCTTTCCCTCTCCAATCCTGTACATCTCGTTTCCAGGGGCCGCCATCACGGGACGCGGGTCGCTACCGCTCCTCGTCGGACCCACCGGACTCGACTGCCCATCGCCCGCCACTCACCTCCATTACGCTCGACCAGTCCCGTCCTCGCAACCTGGCACCCTCTTCCACATCGGTGCTGGTCAACGGCCATGTGACCTCCTGCCTCATCGACTCCGGGAGCACCGAGAGCTTCGTCCACCCGGACACGGTAAGGCGCTATTCCCTTGCGATCCATCCTGCCGACCGGCAGATCTCCCTTGCCTCCGGTTCCCACTCTGTCCCGATCCGGGGTTTCTGCCTGGTTAAACTTACTGTACAGGGCGTGGAATTCGACCGTTTCCGTCTGTACATTCTCCCCGACCTCTGCACTTCACTCTTACTAGGCCTGGATTTCCAGTGCAATCTCCAGAGCCTCACCCTCAAATTCGGTCGACCCCTACCTCCCCTCACCGTTTGCGGCCTCGCGACCCTCAAGGTCGAGCCTCCCTCCCTCTTTGCCAATCTGACTACAGCACCCAGGACAAGGCCTTCATCAGGTCCGAATCCAGCGGCTGCTTCGGGAGGGTATCATCGAGGCCAGCAACAGCACTTGGAGAGCCCAGGTGGTAGTGGTTAAGACCGGGGAGAAGCACAGGATGGTCGTGGACTACAGCCTGACCATCAACCGGTACACGCAGCTCGACGCGTACCCCCTCCCCCGCATTTCTGATATGGTCAATCAGATTGCACAGTACCGGGTCTTCTCTACTATTGACCTGAAATCCGTCTACCACCAGCTCCCCATCCGTAAATCGGACCGTCCCTACACTGCCTTCGAGGCAGACGGTCGTCTGTACCAATTTCTGAGGGTTCCCTTCGGCGTCACGAATGGGGTCTCGGTCTTTCAGCGAGAAATGGACCGAATGGTTGACCGGTACGGATTGCAGGCCACCTTCCCGTACCTCGACAATGTCACCATCTGCGGCCATGACCAGCAGGACCATGATGCCAACCTTTATAAATTCCTCCACACCGCATCTCTCCTTAATCTCACGTACAACAAGGAGAAATGCGTGTTCCGCACAGACCGCTTAGCCATCCTTGGCTACGTAGTCCAAAACGGACTACTGGGACCCGATCCCGACCGCATGCGCCCCCTCATGGAGCTCCCAATTCCCCACTGCCCCAAGGCCCTCAAACGCTGCCTTGGGTTTTTCTCTTATTACGCCCAGTGGGTCCCGCAATACGCAGACAAGGCCCGTCCACTTATCCAGTCCACACATTTTCCCCTCTCGGCCGAGGCACAACAGGCCTTCGCCTGCATTCGATCTGACATAGCCAGGGCGGGGATGCACGCCGTAGACGAGACTCTGCCTTTCCAAGTAGAGAGCGACGCTTCAGATGTCGCCCTTGCCGCCACGCTGAATCAGGCCGGCAGACCCGTGGCATTCTTTTCACGCATCCTCCACGCCTCCGAAATTCGGCATTCCTCTGTCGAAAAGGAAGCCCAGGCAATCGTTGAAGCTGTGCGGCACTGGAGGCATTACCTGGCCGGCAGGAGATTCACTCTCCTCACTGACCAACGGTCGGTAGCCTTCATGTTCAACAACACGCAGCGGGGCAAGATCAAGAATGACAAAATCTTGCGGTGGCGAATCGAGCTCTCCACCTTTAACTACGAGATCTTGTATCGCCCCGGCAAGCTCAACGAGCCCCCAGACGCCCTCTCCCGAGGTACATGTGCCAGTGCACAAGTGAACCAGCTCCATGCCTTGCACGCCAGCCTTTGCCATCCGGGGGTCACTCGCTTGTACCATCTGATCAAAGCCCGCAATCTGCCCTACTCCGTCGAGGAAGTACGGACAGTCACCAGAGACTGCCAGGTCTGTGCGGAGTGCAAGCCGCACTTCTACCGGCCAGATCACGCGCGCCTGGTGAAAGCATCCCGCCCCTTTGAACGCCTCAGCGTGGACTTCAAAGGGCCCCTCCCCTCCACCGACCGCAACACCTACATCCTTAGTGTGGTCGGTGAATTTTCTAGATTCCCCTTTGCCATCCCATGCCCAGATATGACGTCTGCCACCGTCATCAAGGCCCTGGATTCCATTTTCGCCCTGTTCGGTTTCCCCGACTATATCCACAGTGACAGGGGATCCTCATTCATGAGCGATGAGCTGCGTCATTTCCTGCTCAGCAGGGGTATCGCCTCCAGCAGGACGACCAGCTACAACCCCCGGGGAAACGGGCAGGTGGAGAGGGAGAACGGGACGGTATGGAGGCCCGTCCAGTTGGCCCTACGGTCCAGGAACCTCCCAGCCGCTCGCTGGCAGCAGGTCCTCCCTGACGCGCTCCATTCCATTTGGTCGCTACTGTGCACCGCAACTAACAGTACACCCCATGAACGTGTTTTTGCCTTCCCTAGGAAGTCTACATCCGGGGTGTCGCTCCCGACTTGGCTCATGACTCCGGGCCCAGTCCTTCTCCTTAGGCATGTACGGCACCACAAGGCGGAACCCCTGGTGGACAAAGTACGCCTTCTCCACGCCAACCCTCAGTATGCCTACGTGGAGATCCCCGACGGCCGCCAGGACACAGTCTCGCTCCGGGACCTGGCTCCCTCAGGTGCCAATCCCATGCCCACACCCCTTCCCGCGCCAACCCCAGCGCCCCCCTATTTGTCCCCATCAGGTCCATCCCTCATCCCCCTGCCCACCCTGGAGGACACGGAAGATTTTGGCTTGTTCTCGGAGTCATCCCGCCAGCAGCCAGCACCACCACTGCCAACACCTGCACCATCGGGGCCATCACCGCCTGTACCGACATCACCACCATAGCTACGCCGATCACAGCGGAACGTTCGACCACCGATTCGGCTCAACCTGTAACCTGCTAAGGGGATGGACTCTTGATTTTCCTTGTTGGACCCTCTTGCAAATAGCATCCTTTGTATTAGAGTTACAAGTCAGCCCCGCCGGACTCATTTTTTACAGAGGGTGAATGTGGTGAGATAACCACTGTAGTTATGTGTACTGCAGTAGGGGGATGTATGCCTGTACCTGTAATACAGGTTCCTCCGGTCAGCCCCTGCTGGCTAGCTCCACCCACAGGGAGCTTGTGTATAAATGTATGAGAGCTGCTCAGACCCCTAGTCTACTGTTGCAGATGGAGGGACAACATCGTACAACAATAAAGCCTCTATTGTACTAGTCTCTCGGCTATGAGTATAATTGTTAGCGTTACAGAGAGTTAATGCAGTTCCTGGCCGCTGTGTACCTTAGCGACGGCCATTCCCTCTCCAATCCTGTACTGAGAGAGTTAATGCAGTTCCTGGCTGCTGTGTACCTTACCGAGGGCCTTTCCCTCTCCAATCCGGTACTGAGAGAGTTAATGCAGTTCCTGGCTGCTGTGTACCTTACCGAGGACCTTTCCCTCTCCAATCCTGTACTGAGAGAGTTAATGCAGTTCCTGGCTGCTGTGTACCTTACCGAGGGCCTTTCCCTCTCCAATCCTGTACTGAGAGAGTTAATGCAGTTCCTGGCCGCTGTGTACCTTACCCAGGGCCTTTCCCTCTCCAGTCCTGTACTGAGAGAGTTAATGCAGTTCCTGGCCGCTGTGTACCTTACCGGGGGCCTCTCCCGATCCAGTCCTGTACTGAGAGAGTTAATGCAGTTCCTGGCCGCTGTGTACCTTACCCATGGCCTTTCCAATCCTGTACTGAGAGAGTTAATGCAGTTCCTGGCCGCTGTGTACCTTACCGAGGGCCTTTACCTCTCCAATCCTGTACTGAGAGAGTTAATGCAGTTCCTGGCCGCTGTGTACCTTACCGTGGGCCTTTTCCTCTCCAATACTGTACTGAGAGAGTTAATGCAGTTCCTGGCCGCTGTGTACCTTACCCAGGGCCTTTCCCTCTCCAATCCTGTACTGAGAGAGTTAATGCAGTTCCTGGCCGCTGTGTACCTTACCGAGGGCCTTTCCCTCTCCAATCCAGTACTGAGAGAGTTAATGCTGTTCCTGGCTGCTGTGTACCTTACCAAGGGCCTTTCCAATCCTGTACTGAGAGAGTTAATGCAGTTCCTGGCCGCTGTGTACCTTACCGAGGGCCTTTCCCTCTCCAATCCAGTACTGAGAGAGTTAATGCAATTCCTGGCCGCTGTGTACCTTACCCAGGGCCTTTCCCTCTCCAATCCTGTACTGAGAGAGTTAATGCAGTTCCTGGCCGCTGTGTACCTTACCCAGGGCCTTTCCCTCTCCAATCCTGTACTGAGAGAGTTAATGCAGTTCCTGGCCGCTGTGTACCTTACCGTGGACCTTTCCAATCCTGTACTGAGAGAGTTAATGCAGTTCCTGGCCGCTGTGTACCTTACCGAGAGCCTCTCCCTCTCCAATCCAGTACTGAGAGAGTTAATGCAGTTCCTGGCCGCTGTGTACCTTACCCAGGGCCTTTCCCTCTCCTATCCTGTACTGAGAGAGTTAATGCAGTTCCTGGCCGCTGTGAACCTTACCCAGGGCCTTTCCAATCCTGTACTGAGAGAGTTAATGCAGTTCCTGGCCGCTGTGTACCTTACCCAGGGCCTTTCCAATCCTGTACTGAGAGAGTTAATGCAGTTCCTGGCCGCCGTGTACCTTACCCAGGGCCTTTCCAATCCTGTACTGAGAGAGTTAATGCAGTTCCTGGCCGCTGTGTACCTTACCCAGGGCCTTTCCCTCTCCAATCCTGTACTGAGAGAGTTAATGCAGTTCCTGGCCGCTGTGTACCTTACCCAGGGCCTCTCCAATCCTGTACTGAGAGAGTTAATGCAGTTCCTGGCCGCTGTGTACCTTACCGAGGGCCTTTCCCTCTCCAATCCTGTACTGAGAGAGTTAATGCAGTTCCTGGCCACTGTGTACCTTACCCAGGGCCTTTCCCTCTCCAATCTTGTACTGAGAGAGTTAATGCAGTTCCTGGCCGCTGTGTACCTTACCCAGGGCCTCTCCCTCTCCAATCCTGTACTGAGAGAGTTAATGCAGTTCCTGGCCGCTGTGTACCTTACCCAGGGCCTTTCCCTCTCCAATCCTGTACTGAGAGAGTAATTGCAGTTCCTGGCTGCTGTGTACCTTACCCAGGGCCTTTCCCATCCTGTAATGAGAGAGTTAATGCAGTTCCTGGCCGCTGTGTACATTACCGAGGGCCTTTCCCTCTCCAATCCTGTACTGAGAGAGTTAATGCAGTTCCTGGCCGCTGTGTACATTACCGAGGGCCTTTCCAATCCTGTACTGAGAGAGTTAATGCAGTTCCTGGCCGCTGTGTACCTTACCCAGGGCCTTTCCCATCCTGTAATGAGAGAGTTAATGCAGTTCCTGGCCACTGTGTCCCTTACCCAGGGCCTTTCCCTTTCCAATCCTGTACTGAGAGAGTTAATGCAGTTCCTGGCCGCTGTGTACATTACCGAGGGCCTTTCCAATGTACTGAGAGAGTTAATGCAGTTCCTGGCCGCTGTGTACCTTACCCAGGGTGTTTCCCTCTCCAATCCTGTACTGAGAGAGTTAATGCAGTTCCTGGCCGCTGTGTACCTTACCAAGGGCCTTTCCAATTCTGTACTGAGAGAGTTAATGCAGTTCCTGGCCGCTGTGTACCTTACCCAGGGCCTTTCCCTCTCCAATCCTGTACTGAGAGAGTTAATGCAGTTCCTGGCCGCTGTGTACCTTACCCAGGGCCTTTCCAATCCTGTACTGAGAGAGTTAATGCAGTCCCTGGCCGCTGTGTACCTTACCCAGGGCCTCTCCCTCTCCAATCCTGTACTGAGAGAGTTAATGCAGTTCCTGGCTGCTGTGTACCTTACCCAGGGCCTTTCCCTCTCCAATCCTGTACTGAGAGAGTTAATGCAGTTCCTGGCCGCTGTGTACCTTACCGAGGGCCTTTCCAATCCTGTACTGAGAGAGTTAATGCAGTTCCTGGCCGCTGTGTACCTTACCCAGGGCCTTTCCCTCTCCAATCCTGTACTGAGAGAGTTAATGCAGTTCCTGGCCGCTGTGTACCTTACCCAGGGCCTTTCCCTCTCCAATCCTGTACTGAGAGAGTTAATGCAGTTCCTGGCCGCTGTGTACCTTACCCAGGGCCTTTCCAATCCTGTAATGAGAGAGTTAATGCAGTTCCTGGCTGCTGTGTACCTTACCGAGAGCCTTTCCCTTTCCAATCCTGTACTGAGAGAGTTAATGCAGTTCCTGGCCGCTGTGTACCTTACCCATGGCCTTTCCAATCCTGTACTGAGAGAGTTAATGCAGTTCCTGGCCGCTGTGTACCTTACCCAGGGCCTTTCCCTCTCCAATCCTGTACTGAGAGAGTTAATGCAGTTCCTGGACGCTGTGTACCTTACCCAGGGCCTTTCCCTCTCCAATCCTGTACTGAGAGAGTTAATGCAGTTCCTGGCCGCTGTGTACATTACCGAGGGCCTTTCCAATCCTGTACTGAGAGAGTTAATGCAGTTCCTGGCCGCTGTGTACCTTACCCAGGGCCTTTCCCTCTCCAATCCTGTACGGAGAGAGTTAATGCAGTTCCTGGCCGCTGTGTACCTTACCCAGGGCCTTTCCAATCCTGTACTGAGAGAGTTAATGCAGTTCCTGGCCGCTGTGTACCTTACCCAGGGCCTTTCCAATCCTGTACTGAGAGAGTTAATGCAGTTCCTGGCCGCTGTGTACCTTACCCAGGGCCTTTCCCTCTCCAATCCTGTACTGAGAGAGTTAATGCAGTTCCTGGCCGCTGTGTACCTTACCAAGGGCCTTTCCAATCCTGTACTGAGAGAGTTAATGCAGTTCCTGGCCGCTGTGTACCTTACCGAGGGCCTTTCCCTCTCCAATCCTGTATTGAGAGAGTTAATGCAGTTCCTGGCCGCTGTGTCCCTTACCGAGGGCCTCTCCCTCTCCAATCCTGTACTGAGAGAGTTAATGCAGTTCATAGCCGCTGTGTACCTTACCGTGGGCCTCTCCCTCTCCAATCCTGTACTGAGAGAGTTAATGCAGTTCCTGGCCGCTGTGTACCTTACCCAGGGCCTCTCCCTCTCCAATCCTGTACTGAGAGAGTTAATGCAGTTCCTGGCCGCTGTGTACCTTACCCAGGGCCTTTCCCTCTCCAATCCTGTACTGAGAGAGTTAATGCAGTTCCTGGCCGCTGTGTACCTTACCCAGGGCCTTTCCCTCTCCAACCTGTACTGAGAGAGTTAATGCAGTTCCTGGCTGCTGTGTACCTTACCCAGGGCCTTTCCCTCTCCAATCCTGTACTGTGAGAGTTAATGCAGTTCCTGGCCGCTGTGTACATTACCGAGGGCCTTTCCAATCCTGTACTGAGAGAGTTAATGCAGTTCCTGGCCACTGTGTACCTTACCCAGGGCCTTTCCAATCCTGTACTGAGAGAGTTAATGCAGTTCCTGGCCGCTGTGTACCTTACCCAGGGCCTTTCCCTCTCCAATCCTGTACTGAGAGAGTTAATGCAGTTCCTGGCCACTGTGTACCTTACCCAGGGCCTTTCCAATCCTGTACTGAGAGAGTTAATGCAGTTCCTGGCCGCTGTGTATCTTACGCAGGGCCTTTCCCTCTCCAATCCTGTACTGAGAGAGTTAATGCAGTTCCTGGCCGCTGTGTATCTTACCAATTGCCTTTCCCTCTCCAATCTGTACTGAGAGAGTTAATGCAGTTCCTGGCCGCTGTGTACCTTACCCAGAGCTTTTCTCTCTCCAATCCTGTACTGAGAGAGTTAATGCAGTTCCTGGCCACTGTGTACCTTACCCAGAGCCTTTCTCTCTCCAATCCTGTACTGAGAGAGTTAATGCAGTTCCTGGCCGCTGTGTACCTTACCGATTGCCTTTCCCTCTCCAATCTGTACTGAGAGAGTTAATGCAGTTCCTGGCCGCTGTGTACCTTTCCAAGGGCCTTTTCTTCTCCAATCCTGTACTGAGAGAGTTAATGCAGTTCCTGGCCGCTGTGTACCTTACCCAGGGCCTTTCCAATCCTGTACTGAGAGAGTTAATGCCATTCCTGGCCGCTGTGTACCTTACCCAGGGCCTTTCCAATCCTGTTCTGAGAGAGTTAATGCAGTTCCTGGCCGCTGTGTACCTTTCCAAGGGCCTTTCCAATCCTGTACTGAGAGAGTTAATGCAGTTCCTGGCCGCTGTGTACCTTACCCAGGGCCTTTCCCTCTCCAAACCTGTACTGAGAGAGTTAATGCAGTTCCTGGCCGCGCTGTATCTTACCCAGGGCCTTTCCCTCTCCAATCCTGTACTGAGAGAGTTAATGCAGTTCCTGGCCGCTGTGTACCTTACCCAGGGCCTTTCCCTCTCCAATCCTGTACTGAGAGAGTTAATGCAGTTCCTGGCCGCTGTGAACCTTACCCAGGGCCTTTCCAATCCTGTACTGAGAGAGTTAATGCAGTTCCTGGCCGCTGTGTATCTTACCGAGGGCCTTTCCAATCCTGTACTGAGAGAGTTAATGCAGTTCCTGGCCGCTGTGTATCTTACCGATTGCCTTTCCCTCTCCAATCTGTACTGAGAGAGTTAATGCAGTTCCTGGCCGCTGTGTATCTTACCGATTGCCTTTCCCTCTCCAATCTGTACTGAGAGAGTTAATGCAGTTCCTGGCAACTGTGTACCTTACCCAGAGCCTTTCTCTCTCCAATCCTGTACTGAGAGAGTTAATGCAGTTCCTGGCCACTGTGTACCTTACCCAGGGCCTTTCTCTCTCCAATCCTGTACTGAGAGAGTTAATACAGTTCCTGGCCGCTGTGTACCTTACCGATTGCCTTTCCCTCTCCAATCTGTACTGAGAGAGTTAATGCAGTTCCTGGCCGCTGTGTACCTTTCCAAGGGCCTTTTCTTCTCCAATCCTGTACTGAGAGAGTTAATGCAGTTCCTGGCCGCTGTGTACCTTACCCAGGGCCTTTCCCTCTCCAATCCTGTACTGAGAGAGTTAATGCCGTTCCTGGCCGCTGTGTACCTTACCCAGGGCCTTTCCAATCCTGTGCTGAGAGAGTTAATGCAGTTCCTGGCCGCTGTGTACCTTTCCAAGGGCCTTTCCAATCCTGTACTGAGAGAGTTAATGCAGTTCTTGGCCGCTGTGTACCTTACCCAGGGCCTTTCCCTCTCCAATCCTGTACTGAGAGAGTTAATGCAGTTCCTGGCCGCTGTGTACCTTACCCAGGGCCTTTCCCTCTCCAATCCTGTACTGAGAGAGTTAATGCAGTTCCTGGCCGCTGTGTACCTTACCCAGGGCCTTTCCCTCTCCAATCCTGTACTGAGAGAGTTAATGCAGTTCCTGGCCGCTGTGTACCTTACCCAGGGCCTTTCCCTCTCCAATCCTGTACTGAGAGAGTTAATGCAGTTCCTGGCCGCTGTGTACCTTACCCAGGGCCTTTCCAATCCTGTAATGAGAGAGTTAATGCAGTTCCTGGCTGCTGTGTACCTTACCGAGAGCCTTTCCCTTTCCAATCCTGTACTGAGAGAGTTAATGCAGTTCCTGGCCGCTGTGTACCTTACCCATGGCCTTTCCAATCCTGTACTGAGAGAGTTAATGCAGTTCCTGGCCGCTGTGTACCTTACCCAGGGCCTTTCCCTCTCCAATCCTGTACTGAGAGAGTTAATGCAGTTCCTGGACGCTGTGTACCTTACCGAGGGCCTCTTCCTCTCCAATCCTGTACTGAGAGAGTTAATGCAGTTCCTGACCGCTGTGTACCTTACCGAGGGCCTCTTCCTCTCCAATCCTGTACTGAGAGAGTTAATGCAGTTCCTGGCCGCTGTGTACCATACCCAGGGCCTTTCCCTCTCCAATCCTGTACTGAGAGAGTTAATGCAGTTCCTGGCCGCTGTGTACCTTACCCAGGGCCTTTCCCTCTCAAATCCTGTACTGAGAGAGTTAATGCAGTTCCTGGCCGCTGTGTACCTTACCGAGGGACTCTCCCTCTCCAATCCTGTACTGAGGGAGTTAATGCAGTTCCTGGCCGCTGTGTACCTTACCGAGGGCCTTTCCAATCCTGTACTGAAAGAGTTAATGCAGTTCCTGGCCGCTGTGTACCTTACCCAGGGCCTTTCCCTCTCCAATCCTGTACTGAGAGAGTTAATGCAGTTCCTGGCCGCTGTGTACCTTACCAAGGGCCTTTCCAATCCTGTACTGAGAGAGTTAATGCAGTTCCTGGCCGCTGTTTACCTTACCCAGGGCCTTTCCCTCTCCAATCCTGTACTGAGAGAGTTAATGCAGTTCCTGGCCGCTGTGTACCTTACAGAGGGCCTTTCCAATCCTGTACTGAGAGTGTTAATACAGTTCCTGGCCGCTGTATACATTACCGAGGGCCTTTCCCTCTCCAATCCTGTACTGAGAGAGTTAATGCAGTTCCTGGCTGCTGTGTACCTTACCCAGGGCCTTTCCAATCCTGTACTGAGAGAGTTAATGCAGTTCCTGGCCGCTGTGTATCTTACCGAGGGCCTTTCCCTCTCCAATCCTGTACTGAGAGAGTTAATACAGTTCCTGGCCGCTGTGTACCTTACCGTGGGCCTTTCCCTCTCCAATCCTGTACTGAGAGAGTTAATGCAGTTCCTGGCCGCTGTGTACCTTACCCAGGGCCTTTCCAATCCTGTACTGAGAGAGTTAATGCAGTTCCTGGCCGCTGTGTACCTTACCGAGGGCCTTTCTTTCTCCAATCCTGTACTGAGAGAGTTAATGCAGTTCCTGGCCGCTGTGTACCTTACCGAGGGCCTTTCTTTCTCCAATCCTGTACTGAGAGAGTTAATGCAGTTCCTGGCCGCTGTGTACCTTACCGAGGGCCT